>NC_090320.1:281748061-282048061 GCF_040869045.1 Eurosta solidaginis
TGAGTCGGCATTGTCGCCGATTGGGCGTGTATTTTTTTGTGGTCCCAACTCGAGTAGAACTTGAAAGTCGGCATGATTGCCAAGACGAAAGCCGAAGCCGAGACGGGAGTCGGTACCTGTAGGGAGCGGAGTGAAAGAGTTTGAGAAAATGATCAGACATATTATTTGTAGATTCGATATTGGTTTGGTACATACCTTTCTTAATAGGTGGAATATTTGAGTATATTAACGATAAAATGGAGGGCAGCTCCTGTGGCACAACGAGTGGTTCAGCACTGGGTACTGAAAAGACAAAATAAGATATTTGTTTGCAGGTGTTTAAAAAAAAATATTGTAAAAAATGTATGAGTTTAACCCCTCATGTCAGGTACGCTCTGAGTTAAAAGGCCAACTTGCCGTTCTGCAAGTGGACCTTAAAGTGTGAGTAAAAAAGGGGTATACTTTATATCCTCCTTTGGGTAGTGGTGATATAAAATATGCCGTAGCTTACTCAGAGAGATTCGGCAGGTCCTCAGCATAGCAAGCATAATTTCAATTCAAGGGTAAAAGAGCACAGTCGCCAAGCCGACTCATTTTTTCGTTTAGATCTAGCTGAATGTATTGGACGCTGTAGTTACGGTCAAAAAGAGAAGAAACTTGGAGTGAATGGAAATGGTTGGCAAAATTGGGGCCCAGTGGATTATAACTCTAATAATATACCCATGCTAAGGCCTTCCTGACGAAAGAGGCGACTAAAATTCATAGACTGGATGGTTCTAGGAGGCAAAAAAAATCATTCCCAAAGTGATCGAGCTACTTCCAGAAAGTGCCGGATTCGTAATACTCCTGAAAGTTTTGAAAAGTTTAGATGGCAAGATTTCAGAGGGAGAGATTGAGGGAGTGGGGAAAGTACCGGAATATGAAGGATAGATAGCAAAAATATAGGAAGATAGAAAATATTCATACGTTTTTTAGAGACATTTAAGAATTAGGACGGGATTTGGTATTATTCCAAATACTATGTGATCGATAATTCACATCTGCTTAGCTGGCTCACAAATCGGAGAAGCAACTGGAGCGGTATTATACTAAATATATTCGTAGGTCAGGTAGTGATATCGACCTCCAATTTATGTAGTGCCTTCTAAGCGGAGGTCTTTGCAATTAAAAGAGGCATTATAATCGAAGTGATAAAATTAAAGATGGTGCGGAAGTGTTCAGCTTCGTTGTCTCTTAAATTATCTTCTGAAAAAAGCAAATAATACACTATTATGGCATTTAATTTTCTAGGGATTAGATGAAATGATTGTGAAGTATTTGCGGCCGCATCCCTCATGGATGTGTGGGACTATAGACAAAGCCACTCATGTTTCTAGGACAATAGTTTTTGGATGTAGAAGAGTATCTCGTTGAAACATAGTATCCCCATCAGGCACTCCCTAGGGGCATTCACAGCAGCCGTACAAAGCTCCAACTGGTGTTCTCCAATCGCTGAACCGAACAAAAAATCTGACATTTATACGATCTTAAAATGCCCAATATTTAGTAATTTAGTAA
Organism: Eurosta solidaginis; assembly: GCF_040869045.1. NCBI lineage: Eukaryota > Metazoa > Arthropoda > Insecta > Diptera > Tephritidae > Eurosta > Eurosta solidaginis. The sequence continues at coordinate 281,749,598 of NC_090320.1, forward strand.
GCACACCACAAAAACGTGAGGCTTATGACTTGGCAAAACGAAAGACACATAAAACCTTTTGGCTGATTGTTAGTCCAACATTCCAATAAACATTTTGTAATACCTTAACTACTACATTTAGAGTACATTTGTGAGTGCTACTACAGCACCAAGCACCATTCAATAAAAAAACTCAATGAAAAAAAATGCTGCAGTTCCAATTGAGAGTTACATAATATGGAAGTAGACACATGAAATATTTGGGTTGGGCTTTTAACAGCCACTGGAAGTAAATTGTGAGACAAGGAATAGTGGATCAAGTGCATCTACATATATAAATTAACTTTTGTTTTCATTTCATTCAACTTTTCAAACCAGCGTACAGGGTTGGATTCTTTATAGAGCCAGTAGGGCCGAAGAGAATGGAAATTATAAGAGACGTCAGTACGTCATTTTTACGATATTTGTTTGTTATGTACCATCCTCTTTGGTACGGCCATGGACACAGGGCTGATATCAAAATAAGTAAAGATGACAGAGAATTTTTGAATATTAAGTTCTGTAGTCAAGCTTTTGAAACCAATTTACGAGTTGGTACATATTTCGACGTTTTTCAGGAAGTTGATCATTGGAAACTTCGCTGGCGATTCGCTTTTAAAAGGTCAAGTAGCTGATTTCAAAAAGTACCTCCAACTAACACGATTGTTATTTGGTTTGACACGTTTTCTTTACGTCATACAACTGAAACAGAGTCAACAAAGCATTGTGGTTAACTAACCTCATTCCTTCCGTTTCATTATTCCGGTTGTTCCAAAAGCTGAAGGGACGTCAATTTTGCATTTATTTAGCGTTTTAATTCCCTGCAACGAAAATTGGGACACTCACGAAATGCAACAGTTTCGCACTACAGGTTTATTGACTTCATTGCCTAATCTCATGCAGAGAGGGACAGTTGGTAGCCACAGTGTCCCAACAGCGCTGAAGTCTAAGCTTTATGAATTTAAGTTAATTACTCAAAGGCAGCGACTATTCCAGAACCACCTACGACTGAATCAGTAAATAAAGCGTTTAAAAGGTCTGCAAAGGTGACATCACAATATTAACAAGTAAGGAATGCTAAGTTCGGGTGTAACCGAACATTACATACTCAGCTGAGAGCTTTGGAGACAAAGTAAACCTAGGGTAACCCTGGAATGTGTTTGTATGACATAGGTTTCAAATGAAAGGTATTAAGGAGTATTTTAAAAGTGGGCCTTAGTTCTATAGGTGGACGCAATTTCAGGATATCGCCATAAAGGTGGGCCAGGGATGACTCTAGAATGTGTGTTGTACGATATGGGTATAAAATTAAAAGTATTAATGATTATTTAAAACGTAGTGGGCCTTAGTTCTATAGGTGGACGCTTTTTTGAGACATCGCCATAAGGGTGGACCAGAATGTGTTTGTACGATATGGGTATCAAATTAAAGGTAATAATGAGGGTTTTAAAAGGGAGATATCGACCAAAATGTGGACCAGGGTGACCCAGACCCTCATCTGTCGGGTACCGCTAATTTATTTATATATGTAATACCTGCCAAGATTCCAAGGGCTTTTGATTTCGCACTGCAAAACTTTTTCATTTTCTTCTACTTAATATGGAAGGTGTCACACCCATTTTACAAAGTTTTTTTTAAAGATATATTTTGCGTCAATAAACCAATCCAATTACAATGTTTCATTATTCTTTTCACATTTAGTATAGAATTATGACATTTTTTTCATTTTTCGTAATTTTCGATATTGGAAAAGTTGGCGTAGGCATAGTCGGATTTCGGCCATATTTTATACCAAGATAAAGTGAGTTCAGATAAGTACGTGAACTAGTTAAGCTATATCGATTTTTGTTCAAGTTATCGTGTTAACGGCCGAGCGGAAGGACAGACGGTCGACTGTGTATAAAAAGTGGGCGTGGCTTCAACCGATTTCTCCCATTCTCACACAAAACAGTTATGGTCATAGAATCTATGTACCTACCAAATTTCACAAGGATTGGTAAATTTTTGTTCGACTTATGGCCTTAAAAGTATTCTAGACGAATTAAATGAAAAAGGGCGGAGCCAAGCCCACTTTGAAATTTTCTTTTATTTTTGCATTTTGTTGCACCATATCGTTACTGGAGTTGAATGTTGGCATAATTTACTTATATACTGTAAAGATTTAAAATTTTTTGTTAAAATTTGACTTAAAAAAAAATTTTTTTTAAAAGTGGGCGTGTTCGTTATCCGATTTTGCTAATTTTTATTTAGCACACATATATTTAGTAATAGGAGTAACGTGCCTGCCAAATTTCATCATGATATCTTCAACGACTGCGAAATTACAGCTTGCAAAACTTTTAAATTACCTTCTTTTAAAAGTGGGCGGTGCCACGCCCATTTTACAAAAATTTACTAATTTTCTATTTTGCTTCATAAGGTCAACGCACCTACAAAGTTTCATCGCTCTATCCGTCTTAGGTAATGAATTATCGCACTTTTCGGTTTTTCGAAATTTTCGATATCGAAAAAGTGGGGGTGGTTGTAGTCCGATTTCGTTCATTTTAAATAGCGATCTGAGATGAGCACCCAGGAACCTACATACCAAATTTCATCAAGATATCTCAAAATTTACTCAAGTTATCGTGTTTACAGACGGACGGACGGACATGGCTAAATGAATTTCTTTTTTCACCCAGATCATTTTGATATATAGAAGTCTACATCTATCTCAATTAGTTTATGCCGTTACGGATTACCGGTATGCGAACAAAGTTAACATACTCTGTGAGTTCTGCTCAGCTGAGTATAAAAATATCAGTTGAAAGCACTGCGGGGCGACAGAATAAGAACTAGTACCGTCTCTTAAGGTTCGAACACATTCAACTTTTGCGTCGTTTTGGTGCTGGTGTTGCTTTGAAATAACGTACGCTGGAAGTTTTTTTGCCACAATGAACGCAAGAAAACTCAAATTTTAATTTGTTTTCATTGGTTAAATTTTAAAAATAAAATTTTTCCCAGGAATATAGTTATGTTTTTCAAAATAAGCAATACAAAAAAGAAATGATTAATGGCTTCCGCGTACAATTTAGGAGATTAGAATAAAGGATTGACAGCGCATGGAAAAACATAAGTTTTTGAACTCTTTTGTTGTTGCTTTGGCTTTCTTTTAGCAATTAAGACATGTGTGTTCAAAGTCAGCTGTTGACACAACGACGGAAAAGTCGAAGGGTTTGGGCCTTTAATGAGATGGTTCGGAGCAAATGCGATTCGCTGCAGAGTTGACACCTCAAAGTCAAAACGGACGGAAAACTCATTTGAATTCGCATTACAAGCCATTTTGTTTCAAATGATGACATTTGACTTTCATTTTGACATAACATATGGTTTATGTCATATATAAATAAATGTGGTTAAAATGTTAAGTAGAAGCGTGTAAAGTTAAAATATTTATAAACATATTTAAATCATTGCTTTTAATACTTTTTCCATAATATTCAAATTAAAAAATGTTTACCGCCCCATCAACTACTGGGTCGAGGCTATCAGAATTCGGAATCCTCTCCTGTCCTTGTAAACACCAAACGCATGTTACTTAACTTGAGTTTTTGTGGTTTACTGATTTTTTATTGCCATCAACTCTTTGGACTTAATTAAAATGGCCTTTACAACTCGAGTTAGACTTTGGCATATTTTTATAATATGGTGATATTGCATAGCACCCCTTCTTTTATCTTGCTTTGTCTGAATATTCTATCGTAATATACGCCACATTTAAGAGTAAAGATAAAAACCAAATATAAACCGTATCGAGAAAGCTCCTATGATATGATCCTCTGACATGGTTTATATTTCTTTAAGGTGAGGAATAAGTTATATCTCTTTGATCCTTAATACTATATTAAAGCACTGATTGTTTCAATAACAGCTAAATATGATGAAATGACTGCATTATTTGCACCGATCAAGAAAAGGGCGAAATCTACCGTTTTTACAATTATCGCGTACCTGGTTGACTTTCTGCTATTAACATCAGCGTAGCTATGGCCATCCCGATCACAATCTCACTCATTCTTCGGAGTAGTACAAAAAGTGCCCTGATTCCATTTAGTTTTGAGGTAGCTCGAACTTTAGCAGCATGAACAGAAGCCCTCCAACCTAATGATCGGAAAAACTCGGTAAATTTATCATTATTTTACGTCTAAGGCCAGTTGAGGAACCTTGAATTGATTCCAATTTCACCGAAAAAGGACATTTCTGAAGACCACTGCAGCCGTAATGTAAGATGTCCAATTAAACTTTGCCCTGAAAACCCAAGCTAGGTATTCTTTCGTATTGGAGTATCATGCAAGACTTATGGCCCTTTCCATGGAGATAGCGGTGTTTGTTTAAGGTATTTTAATGATGACGTGTATATAGTTGGGTCATATTATGCGAATGAAAGAAGACGCTCAGACCAAGAAAGTGTTCCTGTCGTCACCTGTGTAGGAATGTAGACAAAGTAAAGGCGTCTACTGATTTGGAAGAGACAGGTGAAGAAAAGCTGGATCTACCTTGCTGCTCTCAATTGGTGTAAGTTATCACAAAACAGGAATCGCTGGTGTGGCTTGAAACGCACCTAATCAACTGATAAGCGTGAAATTTTCGAACCAAAAAGTGTGTCAATGACAAATAGAATTATGTGGAGTAACTGAATCCAACTAACCAACCGATAAAGTATATACTTCATCGACATATTAGCGTAGGGTTCTGCGCCTGGATACAGTTAAAACCGACGACACTCTGCTCTCCATTAGCCGAATAAAATTTTTGATGTTCTTACATATCTTCAGACGGCAGGGCTGTTACTTAAATCAGCGGTACCACAATAAGCCAGTCAGCCTAGCCTGTGTATGCACTTTTGACTGAAATTTTGAATAATGCAATTGTTTGAGTTCATGGCCTTAAATACAGATTAGAAAGATAACAATATTGGGCGGAAGTGGGTTTAGGGACTTGGAATATTATCCCGGTAGGGTTTTTAAAAGGGATATTATTATCGCAACCTACCTATGAAGGAGAGGAAGAGGGCGATTCCCACTCCACTCGAACTAAAACATCTGTTACTACTTGGCGCCAGTTAATGCAGTGATGAAGTTTTTGGTGCCATTTCTCGATTTTGGCAGTCCAAAATCGATTAAACGGTTGAGAAAAGAAGAAGAGGTACGCCTGCCGTAAGAGGCGACTATCGAATGGTTTAACATACCGTGGCACGGCGGCAGTCGTGCTAGTAGCAGGAGAAATTAGTACCGGAGCCTACAAGACATATTTGCGCCGTAGAGTGGCTTATATACTCCTTCGGCGAGTGTTTTGAAGCTCTTCTTAAATTAAGTTGGTAAACAGGGAGGGGTGGGGTGGGCTTCAACGAGCTTATCTAATAGGCAAAGGTGTATTGTCCCTATTATTCGAGTATCTCGCAGCGTTCGACGATGGCTATGATCACTATGACGCCAAACCTTTTAAGCCACGGGTAAATGAGCTGGAGTCTAACTACTTTGGATTGATATAGCAAAAAAAAAAAAATCTAAACAACTTTTAAGATTGCGAAATCAGCTCAAACTGACTGATCGAGTTTTTCGTTCCACTCCCACTTAAAATAAATGTAATAAAGATTTGGTCGTAATAACTACAACAACTGCACCATATTTGGCTCGATTTAACGCACATTGCATGTAAGAAGACAAGACTGACTGAGTTTATTGACTTAGCAATCACATCATGGGCGTCTGGATTTCAATCAAAAGGCCATTTGTATGCAATCAACAAACAGGAAATTGTGCTGCTCCGCTCGAAGATCATTAGAGGCGCTCGTTTAGTGTATGATAGTACCAAAATAGAAAAACATAATGAAAGAAAAAAATCCAAACCAAGCGACCTTGACACAATGACGACATAGCACTTTGAACGGCGCTCTAAGCTTAGGAATTACAAAGAAGTAAAAATAATAAAATCGCTAATATCGTGAGTTCGCCAGAGAAGTATGAAGAGTTGTAAAAAAAAATACCAAAGCATAGTAAACTTAAAACCGGTTTCATATTTGCTCAATCTCTCAACCAATTCTGTGGAGCGAAAAATTAAAAACCAATTTCAAAAATACAAAATAAATCGCTAAAGAGTGATTTTTATTAATATGAAGTTTTGGTAAAAAGAGTTCGTTATTAAGGTTTGAGAGTGTGTGTGTGAGTCACCAAAAAAGTGTGTAAATGTGGATTTTTTGTTTTGATTATATGGTGCAATACTTACAACAACAGCATATTATAAGCCAAATACTAAAAGCAACCGAAAATATCGCGTTTTTGTTGTTAAACAACATTTTCAGTGGGACATTCATCTGGGTCTGCGGGTCGATTGGCAATTTTGTGTTGTCTCAACGGCATTTATGACAATATATTGCAATCTCGATGGGTGACGTTGTTGCTGGTGGTTGTTTAGCCAACTTGCAGCCACTCTGCAAGAAGCTAACAAATTTATGTTGCAACCCGTAAGTGTTTTGGATTTTCTGATTTTCAGTTTCTTTGTGAATGCTAAAAAAAAATAAATGGGAAATGTATTAACGGTATTATTAATGGTGCTAAAAGTATCTAAACATATTTTCAATTATGTCTGAGGCAACAAGCGATAATAAACTAAGCCTACTCAAGAAAGTTGCTACCCATCTTTTACGCAAGGCTCCGCCAAAACAAAGAAACTAAAATATAAATCTACAAAGTTTCCCCGACTATATATATGCACAACATATCTATACAGTTGGCTTGGGTCGAATTCAGGGCTTAAACGATTAAAAAAGAACGTCACAGAAGGAAACAATAAATCTCATAAAGTCCTTTAAATAATTTAAAAACGGTCCAGAAACCAATTTTAAATGCTTAATAGTTGATTCTAAAACACTGTCGAAATAGTACCGAAATGAGCGAGCGATAAACCCGAAATGAACTCTAATGTATCCAAACCATTATCATTAAATTAACCATGAAATAGTTCGGAAAAGATCTCAATACATTGCCGAAATGGCCAGAAAATATTTTTGAACGATCCCGAAACAAAGAAAAAATTGTCTCGAATTGATCCTGAGAACAATTGAGGATATTCCGAAAATGGTTCGGAAGCATCTCCAAAATGATCTTGCATAGTCCCAAAATTAATTTTAGAACAATTCTGAAAAGGTCCATAAATGATTTTAAGCACAATCCCGAAACGGTTCCCAAGTAGTCTCAGAAAGATCTCGAAATAGTCTCAAAATGATGGCAAATCCTATTTTGAAATACGGTCACGAAATAGTCCTAGGTGATCCCGAAAATGACAACGAAAGCAATTTTGAAAAAAATCGCGCATTTATATTTAAACAGTTTCGTAATAAGATTTTAAGCTATACCTAAATATACCGAAATGGTTTCGAAACATGCCGAAATTTCATATCTCAGTATGAGGCGGATCGGACTGCCCATTTTTCAATAAGCCATCTCAAATAGACTAAGAACTATACCGATTTAAAAATGGTCCTTTTGGGTGGTGAAAGAAGGGTGTTTATCTCTATGACATGTCTCAGAAATATCAGTTACAACAATTTATGAAAATGGTTCTGGTAGAACTCTCACGGTCACTGACCTCCATTTATATGACCCATATATTTAATATTGTAACGAATTTTGGGGAAATTCTGCTAAACTGTTGAATAAATAACTCCAATATTCAATAATGCAAAATGGCCTTTATTAAAGTACTTCACAATAACACTTCTACTACTCGACAGATAGTGTACTTAAATCAAAGTGACTATGATTGCTCAGATTACGCTCTTTTATACTCTTCGATTTCCTCGTTCCATACTTCTAGGCGTTTCCAGAATTTACTTAGTTACCAGCTATAAAGTTATAACTACAAATGCACGTGTATAGCTTCTCATATGCGCGTGTATATGTGAGTGATACTTGCACAAATAAATGCCTACTTTTGGGAGTACATATCTAATATCTAATCTAATATATATTATAAATGGGAAAGTTTGGATGTTAAGATGTTTGGATGTTTGGATGTTTGGATGTTTGTCCAGACGTTTGTCTTTGTGACTCAATAACGCAAGAACGGCTGGACCGATTTGGATGAAATTTTGCACACATATAGCCAATAGTCTAGAAGGATCTACTAGCTATATATTTTTCAAAACGGGCGTGGTCCCCGCCCCCCAGGAACAGTTATAATTTAATTATTATATTTTTTCGTCTTTGCGACTGAATCACGCCAGAATGGCTACACGGATTTTGATGAAATTTGGGACACAGACAATAGTCTACTAGCGAAATTTTTTTCGAACATGGAAAGAGGGGTGGGGGTCCCACGACCCCTTCTAGAAATTATTTTTCATAATTTTTACACATTATAACTTTACGTATACTGGCCTTCACCAATATCACAGACTCAAGGTGTCAAATAAGTCGAGGGCTTACAAAGTAAGCAGTGACACCCTCCGCCCGCCCCCCTTTATCTCCCCCTCTGGTGTAAAATCCATAAATTGTTATAACTCAATCTAAATTTTCTCCTAAATCAATAGTTTTTGGTATCTGGTACATACAGAACGAGATCTAGACAATTTTGGAGGAACGATCAGTGGTCCTCTCCTCTACTTCCGCCATCCGCCCTCCATCAATTGTTCTTATTAGCACGCTTTTATTAGCTTTACCTGTATGTTTCTATCTAACTTTTTATTCGCTCCAATGCGCCTGCTGCCTTATTAACATGGTTTTATAATTAGCTTCACCTTATTTGTAATCCCGTAAGGGTCATATCGAGACCCTTCCGGGATCATTTCTGGATGGTTTTCGGGATCGATCCGCGATTACGCCGGGGTAATTTCGGGACTTTTTCGGGACTATTTCGGGATCATTTTGGGACCCTTCCGGGATCATTTCTGTATAGTTTACGGGATCCGTCCGGGATCCCGTCGGGGTTATTTTGGAACATTTTCGGGACTATCCCGGAATCAGTTCGGGACTATTTCGCGATCATTTGGGGACCCTTCCGGAATCATTTCTGGATGGTTTTCGGGATCCGTGCGGGATCTCGTCGGGGTCATATGGGGACTTTTTCGGGATCATTTGGGGGCTCTTCCGGCATCATTTCTGGATGGTTTTCGGGATCCGTCCGGGATATCGTCGGGGTCATTTGGGGACTTTTTCGGGATCATTTGGGGGCTCTTCCGGCATCATTTCTGGATGGTTTTCGGGATCCGTCCGGGATCTCGTCGGGGTCATTTGGGGACTTTTTCGGGATCATTTTGGGGCTCATCCGGCATTATTTCTGGATGGTTTTCGGGATCCGTCCGGGATCCCGTCGGGGTCATTTCGGGACTTTTTCGCGACTAATACGGGATCATTTGGGAACCCTTTCGGCATCATTTCTGGATGGTTTTCGGGATCCGTCCGGGATCCCGTCGGGGTCATTTCGGGACTTTTTCGCGACTAATACGGGATCATTTGGGAACCCTTTCGGCATCATTTCTGGATGGTTTTCGGGATCCGTCCGGGATCCCATTAGGGTAATTTCGGGACTATTAGGGGATCATTTGGGAACCTTTCCGGCATCATTTCTGGATAATTTTCGGGATCCGTCCGGGATGCCGACGAGGTCATTCTGGGACTATTTCGGGATCATTTGGGATACCTACCGGCATCATTTCTGGATGGTTTTTGGGATTCGTCCGGGATCCCGTCGTGGTCCTTTCGGGACTTTTTTTTCGACTAATACGGGATCATTTGCGGACCCTTTCGGCATCATTTCTGGATAGTTGTCGGGATCCCGTCACGGCCATTTCGGGACTATTAGGGGATCATTTGAGGACCTTTCCGGCATCATTTCTGTATTGTTTTCGGAATCCTTTCGGGATCCCGTCAGGGTCATTTTGGGACTTTTTCGGGGCTAATACGGGATCATTTGGGGATCCTCTAATGGTCGTTTCGTGACTTTTTCTGTTTTATTTCGGGATCATTTGGGGACCCTTCCGGCATAATTTCTTGATGGTTTGCCGGATCCATCAGGGTCATTTCGGGACCATTTTGGGATCATTTGGGGACCCTTCCGAGATCATTTCTGGATCCGTCCGGGATGCCGTAGGAGCCATTTCGGGACTTTTTGTTACTTTTCCGGGATCATTTCTGGATCTGTGCGGGATCCCATCTGGGTCATTTCCGGACTATTTCGGGATCATTTTGGGATCCTTCCGGAATCATTTCTGTATGGTTTTCGCGATCCGTCGTTGATTCCCTCGGAGCCATTTCGGAACCTTTTCTGGAGTATGTCGGGGTCATTTGGGGACTTTTTCGGGATCATTTGGGGCTCTTCCGGCATCATTTCTGGATGGTTTTCGGGATCCGTACGGGATCTCGTCGGGGTCATTTGGGGACTTTTTCGGGATCATTTGGGGGCTCTTCCGGCATCATTTCTGGATGGTTTTCGGGATCCGTCCGGGATATCGTCGGGGTCATTTGGGGACTTTTTCGGGATCATTTGGGGGCTCTTCCGGCATCATTTCTGGATGGTTTTCGGGATCCGTCCGGGATCCCATCAGGGTAATTTCGGGACTATTAGGGGATCATTTGTGGACCTTTCCGGCATCATTTCTGGATAATTTTCGGTATCCGTCCGGGATGCCGACGAGGTCATTTCGGATTATTTCGGGATCATTTGGGATACCTACCGGCATCATTTCTGGATGGTTTTTGGGATTCGTCCGGGATCCCGTCGGGGTCATTTCGGGACTTTTTCTCGACTAATACGGGATCATTTGCGGACCCTTCCGGCATAATTTCTGGATAGTTGTCGGGATCCGTTCGGGATCCCGTCACGGTCATTTCGGAACTATTAGGGGATCATTTGAGGACCTTTCCGGCATCATTTCTGGTTAGTTTTCGGGATCCTTTCCGGGTCCCATCAGGGTCATTTCGGGACTTTCGGCATCATTTAAGATTGGTTTTCAGGATTCGTCCGGGATCCGTCAGGGTAATTTCTGGACTTTTCCCAGACTATTTCGGGATAATTTTGGGACCCTCCCAAGATCATTTCTGGATGGATTTCGGGATCTGTCCGGGATGCCGTCAGGGTCATTTTGGGACTATTAGGTGATCATTTGAGGACCTTTTCGGCATCACTTCTGGATGGTTTTCGGTATCCGCTCAGGATCCCGTCGGAATTATTGCGGGACTTTTTCGGGATCATTTGGTGTCCCTTCCGGCATCATTTCTGGATGGTTTTTGGGAGTCGTCCGGCATCCCGTCGGGTTCATTTCGAGACTTTTTCTCGACTAATACGGCATCATTTGCGGGCCCTTTCGGCATCATTTCTAGATAGTTGTCGGTATCCGTTCGGGATCCCGTCACGGTCATTTCGGAACTATTAGGTGATCATTTGAGGACATTTCCGGCATCATTTCTGGATAGTTTTCGGGATCCTTTCGGGGTCCAGTCAGGGTCATTTCGGTACTTTTTCGGGATCATTTAGAGATGGCTTTCAGGATTCGTCCGGGAACCCGTCAGGGTAATTTCTGAACTTTTCCGAGACTATTTCGGGATAATTTTGGGACCTTCCCAAGATCATTTCTGGATGGATTTTGGGATCAGTCCGGGATGCCGTCAGGGTCATTTTGCTATTAGGTGATCATTTGAGGACCTTTCCGGCATCACTTCTGGATGGTTTTCGGTATCCGATCAGGATCCCCTCGGAATCATTGCGGGACTTTTTCGGGATCATTTGGGGTCCCTCCCAAGATCATTTCTGGATGGATTTCGGGATCTGTCCGGGATCCCGTCAGGGTCATTTAGGGGTGCGTTCGAGATCCCGTCAGGGTCATTTCGGGACTTCTTCGGGACTATATCGGGATCATTTCTGGATGGTTTATGGGATCCGTCCATGACCCCTTAAGGGTCATTTCGGGACTATTAGGTGATCATTTGAGGACCTTTCCGGCATCACTTCTGGATGATTTTCGGTATCCGTTCGGGATCCCGTCGGAATCAATGCGGGACTTTTACGGAATCATTTGGGATTCCTTCCGGCATCATTTCTGGATGGTTTTCGGGATTTGTCCGGGATCCCGTCGGGGTTATTTCGGGACCTTTTCGGGGCTAATACGGGATCATTTGGGGATCCTCTAGGGGTCGTTTCGTGACTTTTTCTGTATTATTTCGGGATCATTTTGGGACCCTTTCGGCATAATTTCTTGATGGTTTGCCGGATCCATCAGGGTCATTTCGGGACCATTTTGGGATCATTTGGGGACCCTTCCGAGATCATTTCTGGATCCGTCCGGGATGCCGTAGGAGCCATTTCGGTATTTTTTGTTACTTTTCCGGGATAGTTTTTGCACCCTTCCGGGATCATTTCTGGATCTGTGCGGGATCCTATCTGGGGCAATTCCGGACTATCTCGGGATCATTTTGGAATCCTTCCGGAATCATTTCTGTATGGTTTTCGCGATCCATCGTGGATCCCCTCGGAGCCATTTCGGAACTTTTTTTGGAGTTAGTCGGGATAATTTAGGGACCCTTCCTGGATATTTTCTGGATGGTTTTTGAGATCCGCCCGGGAGCCCGTCAGGGTCATTTCGGAACCTTTTCGGGATCATTTTGGAACACCTTCAGGGATCATTTCTGTGTGGTTCTCTGGATACGTCTAGAATCGTGTCGCTCTCATTTCGGGTTTTTTTGGGACTATTCGGGGAACTTTTGGAGACCCTTTCGGGGCATTTCTGGATGGTTTTCGGGATCCGTCCGCGATAGCGTTGGCGTCATTTCGTAGCTTTTTCTGGATAATTTCGGGATCATTTGGGATCCTATCAGGTTATCAGCTCATTTAGTTCTTTTTTTTACTCAATTACAAAAATAAAATGCATTAGACAGAAAACAAAATTTTAAACAGATAATAAGCAGGCTAACGCGAATAGCCCATATATTTAAAATTTTCCTTGCGGACGGGGCCGCGGGTAAAGGCTAGTCTCAAATATATGCATGTGTTTGTGCGTTGCTCTCCGCTGCTTGTATGGACATATGATTAATTTGGTTATATGCATACAAGTCACTGCTTAGTATCGGCCTAGAGATGATAGTATCCCTTAGCGTTGCTAATATTCGTCACAATATCATTGGTTTAAGTCATTATATTTAAAGTGATAATTCTGAATTACAACGTATTTTAATAAATTTTCTTCGTTGACTTCACTTACAGTCACAAACTAAGAATTGCTATTATGTATGTATGTATGTGTGTCCGTAGCAATCTACTTGCGTCACAGTTTAGAGCGTCGTCGCTCACCCAATTTTTATTACTCAGCGGCATGCATGCGAATATTTAGCATGTATAAGTGCTCAGTCTAGAGCAGGGCCATGGCGGAACGATACAAGGTGGCCGCATCGAACAGCTGATTATAATCTTTTTTTATTTGATTTGATACATCAACTTCCGACGCAGTACGATTTTGACATTTGTTCATCGAATTTACAAAAACAAAGTACATGGAATTATTATTTATGTATGTAGGTATGTCACCATGCTGCCACCTTGTATCGTTCCGCCATGAGTAGGGCTTTTCAAAATTGAAAGTGCGCCTGTATTAGTGAGAGCGCAATCGTCGCGGGTGAAATGATTTTTCGCTTACTGCAAGCAACGAGCTTACAACAAGCATATGTATCGCGCATAACTATTCAGACATATTTTGATACCGATCAGCCGATATCCAACACCGATGTTGCTACGCCAAGTGCCAAGCGGCGACTAACTCAATTAACGACGACAGAGCGAATCATATGCGTGTGAATTGAGAGGGCACAATTGTGCTATGCTGGTCTAGAGTAACCCCTACTTTTGGCAAATTAAATATTGCAGGTGCTTACTTATGTAATGTGTCATTGATTCCCTAAAAATCTTATTCATAGGTCCAACCAGAGCCACAAGCTTTTTTATGTTTTTAAGAACTATATGGGGCTTTTAACGTCAAGTGTTCCCACTTGGAAAACTTAATATCTCCAAAATCCACCAAAGTTGGTGAACTTGTTTTATTTATAGGGTACATCACTTGTGCAAGGACTGAGCGATATACAAACGCATTACGATGATACACGATAGACCCCTACATAGCAATGTACAAAAATACTTCATATCTCGGTTATTCATTTTGCACAAAAGATGTAATCTACAATGACAACATGTTTACCAACTTTAGTAGATTTTGGAGATATGAAATTTTTCGAACACTTGATGTGAAAAGCCCGAAATATTTAATAGATTTTCCGTCATCCCTTATCAAATTTGGTTTGTAAATAAAACGTTGTGCCATCTTCAGTGTCGCCTTTCATTCTCAGAGAAGGGAAAATCGATCAATTACACAGGAAGCAAAATTTTAAAAAATTCCAGACCCAGAAATGAGCTAATACTTTTCGGAAGGCCTTTGGTTTGCTAAATACGAATATAGAATCAGATATTTACTTTTGTTTCTTTATTCTAAAGATATTCTTACAAAAAGGTACAGAGGTCACGTTTTCCACCCCCATTCAATATGTACCCTGCTGTTCTATCAACGGCAATATATCCAATTCATCAAGTCTCTTCGGTGGATACTTCTCAATGGAACTAGCTTACAATATGGGGGATGTTGAGGAAAAGTTTACCCTAAAGTATGCATTAAGTGGCAGGATGGCCTACCTACGTATAGATCTGCAAAATTAAGGGGAAATGCTGCCACGTAAACAAATTTTCATTACCTTTGATATATCGATATAAACGCTTTATTCGCTGCAAACAAAAGCAAGCATACTTTCTTATAATGGGTTATAAAGCAGATGGAGCAGCCGATATAGTACATTTGATTTCAAAATTGTTGTTTGCGTGATTTGCTGCAGCCTCCTACTTGCAGTTTATGAGGGACTAAATGCCTAAAAGTAATGAGGGACTGGGTACCTAAAAGTATACCTACTTCACATTTGTGAAAAAGGTTTGTTTGGAGAAAATATCGCACACATACGCCCATATTCCAACGCTAACGACAAACCTCCATCGCCAAAATAACCAAAACAGCAACAAGTGTGCAGAAAAGTGATGTATATTGGAACGATTTTCCGTCATCACTTGTCAAATTTGGTTTTGAGACAAACCGGTTTCGGCGTTGTGTCATCATCAGTGTCGATTTTCGTTCTGATCTGTTGTTGTCGTTTGTCCTGTATTTATAGTTCGTAGGTACATGAGCAGGTATTGTCAAAATTGATGCTTGTGTATATTTAGTTATATGTATGTGCTGTGTGTTCATTCAGAACCGAGGGTGGTTTACTAATCGATTTGTGTGGCTGACTGGGGTAGGTAAAAATCCGTGATTTTAGTCGTTTGACCTTCTTTGTGGGTTTGTTGTTTTGATGTGTTAATTATTTTGTGTTTATTTGTTGTTGTGTGTTTGTCTATTGTACCTGTGTGATTACATTGTTTCTGGTAAACAAGTTTTAAAGGCTCGAATATTGTGTCAGAAATTCTGTTTATCTCTTCGTTTATTATTCTGCCGTCGAATGTTTTCTGTTTGTAGATTTCCATGTTTTCGAGTACGTTGAGACGTCGGCCTTTTGCTTTTATGTGAAGAACCCTAACTGTTTTATTGATGTTTGCTAGGGAACATTAATTCTCGACCATGTGATTCGCGAAGATAGACTCGGGTATAATGTTTGGATTCCGTATTTTTTTGTTGTAATCTTTAATATGTTCTCTGAACCTCGTTCTTATTTGCCGTCCTGTTTGTCCTATGTAACTATGCTGGCATCCGCAGGTAAGCTTGTATACGCTGTAGCTCCTAAACGGATCCTCTGAGTTAGTGCTAGTTCTTAGTTTTCGCCAATTTATATGTTGCTTTTGCAGTATATGTCGTAGTCGTCCAGCTATTATTTTCCTTTTCATTATTTCTTTTTGGTTCTCCATTTGTCCTTCTGAGCTTATCTACTAGTGCTCTTTTATATCCGTTGTTTGCAGCGATATTATATATGACCTCAAGTTCTCTCTTGTATGCCTCTTGTGTAAGAGGTGTTCTTTTATGCTGTTGGGGTTGATTTAGAGTATTGTGTATTATTGTGTCGGTGGCCGTTATATATGTCATAGTTGAATCGTTTGGCTTCTTTATCAATATTTATCGTGAGGTCTTTTTCGGTTTCCATTGTAAATTGTATATTTCCATGCTGGTTGTTGAGGTACTCCAGTACAAGCTCTTCGTTATTAGAATGATACGTCGGCCGTCTCAACGTTTTCGAAAAGATGGAAATCTACAAACAGAAAACATTCGACGGTAGAATAATAAACGAACAGATAAACACAATTTCTGACACAATATTCCAGCATTTAAAACTTGTTTACCAGAAACAAAGTAATCACACAGGTACAATAGGCAAACACACAACAACAAATAAACACAAAACAATTAACGCACCAAAACAAGAAACCCACAAACAAGATCAATCGACTAAAATTACGGATTTTTACCTGCCCCAGTCAGCCACACAAATCGATCAGTAAGAACCACCCTCGGTTCTGAATAAACACACAAAACATACACATAATTAAATATACACAAGCATCAATTTTGACAATACCTGCTCATGTACCTACGAACTATAAATACAGGATAAACGACAACAACAGATCAGAATGAAAATCGACACTGATGATGGCACAGCGCCGAAACCGGTTTGTCTCAAAACCAAATTTGACAAGGGGTGACGGAAAATCGTTCCAATATACATCATTTATCCACCCTGTCGGAAATTCAACAAAACAAGATAAGTGCAGAAAAGTATTCATCATTATAGTACCATATGGTCACCAGGAAAAAAGCCTTACTCCTATACTTTAACATAGGACTTAGGCGGTTGTTCCTTTGATACTGCCTTAGATACTTCTGGCGATGGAGTTTAAGCGTTAGCGAAGTTTGGAATTCGGGGCTGGTACAGTTTAAAGAACAATATCTCAAACAACAAATGGAGCATTTTAAGAAGTAAAACTACATTTTGAAGGAAAGTAAATTCTGGTACCGGATACTGTTTCAGGATCCTTTGAAAAATTATTGGCTCGTTTGTGGGTCTAAAATTTGTTGGCTTGTGTTATTTATCACAGCTCAAAGTGAAAATCGAAAATAGGATATAGAAATCATAGAGAGGAGACAAATTTCACTGCAAATACAGGGTACTGAAAGTTTTTATTTTTTGAAGTTTCTCTGAGGTAACTGTTCTTAACCGGGTGACACTACAAAAACAAATATTTATGGAAACAAGGTTCACTCTAATGTACATACTCACAAGGTCGCAGCTGTGAATGAGAAATGCAAACAAATTATTCAAAGAGTTCAAGGCGACACTAAACATATGGTGAACACTCTCACTTTTCGTCAAACAATATTGATATACACAAGTGTTTGTATGTAACAGGTATACAATAACCAATATTATTAATGCATTAATTTTGATTGTTTACTGCATAAATCTTTCTAGTTATTTTATTGTTTGCTTTTTATTTAAACGAATTATTATACTCAGCTGAGCAGAGCTCACAGAGTATAATAACTTTGTTCGCATAACGGTAATCCGTAACGGCATAAACTAATCGAGATAGATATAGACTTCCATATATCAAAGTGATCTGGGCGAAACAAGAAATTCATTTAGCCATGTCCGCACGTCGGTCTGTCTGTCCGTAAACACGATAACTTGAGTAAATTTTGAGGTATATTGATGAAATTTGGTATGTATGTTCCTGGGCGCTCATCTCAGATCGCTATTTAAAATGAACGAAATCGGACTACAACCACGCCCACTTTTTCAATACCGAAAATTTCGAAAAACTTAAAAAGAGCGATAATTCATTACTAAAGACGGATAAAGCGACGGAACTTGGTAGGTGCGTTGACTTTATGACGCAAAATAGAAAATTAGTAAAATTTTGGACAATGGGCGTGGCACCGCCCACTTTTAAAAGAAGGTAATTTAAAAGTTTTGCAAGCTGTAATTTCGCAGTCGTTGAAGATATCATGATGAAATTTGGCAGGCACGTTACTCCTATCACTATATGTGTGCTAAATAAAAATTAGCAAAATCGGATGACGAGCACGCCCACTTAAAAAAAAAATTTTTTTTAAGTCAAATTTAAAAAAAAATGTTTATATCTTTACAGTATATAAGTAAATTATGTCAACATTCAACTCAAGTAATGATATGGTGCAACAAAATACAAAAATAAAAGAAAATTTCAAAATGGGCGTGGCTCCGCCCTTTTTCATTTAATTCGTCTAGAATACTTTTAAGGCCATAAGTCGAACTAAAATTTAGCAATCCTTGTGAAATTTGGTAGGTGCATAGATTCTGTGACGAAACAGTTTTTTCTGAAAATGGTCGAAATTGGTTGAAGCCACGCCCAGTTTTTATACACAGTCGACCGTCTGTCCTTCCGCTCGGCTGTTAACACGATAACTTGAGCAAAAATCGATATACATATCTTTACTAAACTTAGTTCACGTACTTATCTGCAGTCACTTTATCTTGGTATAAAAAATGACCGAAATCCGACTATGACCACGCCCACTTTTTCGATATCAAAACTTCCGAAAAATGAAAAAAATGCCATAATTCTGTACCAAATATGAAAAAAGAGATGAAACATGGTAATTGGATTAGTTTATTGACGCAAAATATAACTTTAGAAAAAACTTTGTAAAATGGGTGTGCCACTTTCCATATTAAGTAGAAGAAAATGAAAGAGTTCTGCAGGGTGAAATCAAAATTCCTTGGAATCTTGGCAGGAATACTGTTCGTGGTATGACATATATAAATAAATTAGCGGTACCCGACAGAAGATGTTCTTGGTCACCCTGGTCCACATTTTGGTCGATATCTCGAAAATGCCTTCACATATACAACTAAGGGCCACTCCCTTTTAAAACCCTCAGTAATACCTTTAATTTGATACCCATATCGTACAATACACATTCCAGAGTCACCCCTGGTCCACCTTTATGGCGATATCTCGAAAAGGCGGCCACCTTTAGAACTAAGGCCCATACCCTTTTAAAATACTCATTAGCATCTTTCATTTGATACCCATATCGTACAACACACATTCCAGAGTCACCCCTGGTCCACCTTTATGGCGATATCCTGAAATTGCGTCCACCTATATAACTATGACGCACTCCCTTTTAAAATACTCTTTAATACCTTCCATTTGAAACCCATGTCATAAAAACACATTCCACGGTTACCCTAGGTTCATTTTGCTAAATGGTGATTTTCCCTTACTTTGTCTCCAAAGCTCTCAGCTGAGTATGTAATGTTCGGTTATAACCGAACTTAACCTTCCTTACTTTTTTTTTGTTATATTTTTTAACTGTGTAACAAATAATAGAAATTTTCAAATTGATACATAAATTTCATGAGCAACTGCTTACGCCAACAATTTATTTAAATTTCTTTAAATTTGTATTTCCAACTATTCTTTGATTATTATTTTCTTTTATTTTTTTGCTCTAACTCCAAATTGGGTCTTAACATACAATTTTCCTTTTTTAAATTGCTATTCTGTAATATTCATTGCAAAAAACTTGGAGCTTTATTTTTTTTTCCAAAGTATTTGCCAAAACTTTACTTTCTCAATTTTTCTGTTATTTAGTATCACGCCCTCTTGTATTTATTTTGCTTTTATAAATTTTTTTTTCTTATACACCCATGCACTTGTCAAAAAGTTTCATGTACGCACATTCACATTAAAATTCCAAAGGGTTTGCTCAGCAACAAAACAGAAACATTTTATTGACCACTGAATCGAGTCAATGGAGGGCAAGACGGCGTGAAAAAAACGTGCAAAAAATTCAAAAAACGAAAGTGCAATCAAAGTGTACACACTTTATGTAATCAAATTGTTTACTTTTTAACAAACACTCATATTTACATATGTACTTTAGCAATTATTCACCTCTAATTTATTTTAAACAAAAATATCACAACCGCACAACATCGCGTATACGCAACTTTTCAATAAACAATTTTGAAAACAAAATTTTTTTAAATAAAAAATCAACGCCTTTCAATAAACACTTGCACTATGCATTTGTTTGTCATTACGATATATTTAATTGCTAGAATTGGAAAAGTAGCCCCTCCACACATTTGTTCACTTACATCTTTTTCGTTTCGCGCTCGCACATTGACTGAAATCGAAATTTTTGACGTTGCGCTGTTTAACCATAAAACCCAAATAGTAGTGGTAATAACTTCGACCACATAACACCAATAAAAACAACAATAGCCAGACAACAGCAACACTAGGCAAACAACAACAATTATAACAGCAGCAACAATAATAACAACAATAACAAGTTTTTACTGCAGCAACAAAAAAAATTGATATATTGTCGGTGTCGAGTTAATAACAGCAGCAAAAATAATAGCAACAATAGCAACAATACCATTAAAAGCAGCAGCAATGACAGCACAAAAGCATCGTCTCACTAAGTGACTTTAGCCACTCGAACAACTTCAACAAATCGCATATCACGTAATGTTGTTGCGCATGCGTGTAGTGCACAGTGTGTTATTTATGATTATATTTGCTACTTAAACAGTAGCGAACATTTGTACTCAAGCGTTTTTTGTTAATTCATTGGGCGCTTTCGGAGCACACAATTTTTATTGATATGTTACAAACATGTTTCCGACAAGCGATAGAAATTTTGTGTTATGAACGGCAAGTTGAGCAAGCTGTGAAATGAAATAACTATATGTGACCTGGAATCATGAAACGATCCTATTGTGGGGAAAATACCGTTGTTTGAGTGTTTCTTATAGGAAATTTAACGCTCTTTCCAATGGAACAAACCGCAGTTTTCTATCTTTCTTAGGTTTCCACAAATCGCATTTAAATCCAAATCGGACCACAAATACAATTTTTTGAAATATATCGATCCATGCGCCACCTATCGTAGATTTTCTTCTTATTATTATTGCATTGTCATCGGGTTATCAACTATATTCCAAGTTTCAAGCTTGTAGCTTATCGGGTAGCTATAGGGTCGTTTCATGATTCCAGGTTACATATTTAAATCTACGTAAAAGAACTTCTTAAATTACTTTTTACCCTTCACCATAATATTAAGAGGAGAAGTTTTATTCATAACTAATACTTTAAAATGCCAAAGAGCTACCACACAGACGAATAAACACGTTGAGGAAATGTAGCAAAAAATATTTCTGCTCAGTAATTTGACGTAAAAACTACAACTCTTGAGTGGGTCATAAATACTCAATTAGAATGTGGCACAAACGCCTCTAACACCTCTCTCATTATGGCCCGCCCCTGTTGAAACAGCAAGTTTCCTTGGATCCCGTTAGAGGACTTTGATGACAATTTGTGATTGGTCGCACCTATTAGATGGGGCGAAGCACTGCTACAACAACAACAACAAAAACAATAACTCATCAGTGCGTTCAGAACGGTATCACTCAACGACTGCTCATCATTTGCGTTTCCTGAAAGCTCTCATTTTCATTCATGCTATATTTTTTATTTAATCCCTATATAGCAATGATCGAAGATAACTGTTCCTACAGCCCATATTTTCAATTAACACAGTTATTAAGGACGAGATTATGTATGATGCCACGGCACTTTGCATCAGAGTCACTCACATTCATAATTACCACTATATAATACTGCGACGAATATTAGCATCACTAACCTGATACTAGTATCACTAAGCTGATACTGAGCAGCCACTCGTATGTACGTAAACAAATCAATTATCATTTACACACATATGTACATACAAGGCAACGAAGAGATACTCGCAAACACACGTAATCATCAGCCGAAGTAGTGCTCACGCATACACCCGCATATGGCTATAAGAGAGACATAAACTACAAATAGGTATACATGTATAGAGCTAATAACCAAGCAAGGGATACAATTGTTCTGGAATACAGTTTCGCGAAATGACTAGACCTTAGGAGAAATAGATGAACGAGAAAACTGAGAGTATAAAAGCAGAGCAAGCTGAGGAATCAGTAATCAGTTTCATTTAAACACGCCATCAGTTGCGAAGTGAAGTATATTTGTGAAGTATAATTGTACTACTCCCAAAGTAGTATAATAAAGACCATTTTGCAATACAGAATATTCGAGTGATTTATTCAACAGTTTCGCGATTCGAACATTAGCAGAAGGTTTCAAATAAGCGGAATTTCCCTAAATTCGTTACAATACCAACAATTGTCAACCTCACCTACCCGTGGCGAATTCTGTTTGTTTAGCAGCTGATGCTCTGGCAACCCCAATTTCCTCATGGATCTAGCCGTTGGGATGGCTCACAAGGTTCTATGTGGTCATAGGAAATCGTTCCCAAGATGGTCAGGCTAGTAGCATAATGGTGCTTGTTACCGGAACGTACCGGATCTGCATCCGGAAAAGGACCATCTACATTGATAACACCCTTCAAAACCTTCGTCCTTATCGCTACAACAACAACAACCAAAAATTTCATAAAGCCAGTCAGGTTTACTTTCACTCACTGAAATAAATGAATACTCTTATATGATAGGAATTTTGGCCCCACTGGTGACCGGTCTTTAAATAACTAACAAATAGCGATAATGCTGATTTCCAGAACGAGAACAACTGATTACGTAAAATATATAAATCACATTCAATTAAGACGTTCATATATGTTAGCTTACAAAGATGCTGTAAACGAATAACACACATACGTGTGAATTATCGTTATCGATGAGTTATTTGTATGATATCCATTTATCATCGGCGTGTTATCAACGAGATATACATGAGTTTTCCAATTTTTATTTAAGGGTTATAATTTTGTATATATGAAGCAAATGTTATCGATGAGTTATCGAAAACCTATTGATTTGCTATCGACTGGTTATCCGTATTTTTGTAATAACTTTACGATAAAAACTCGATCTATTTCGATAACAAATCGAAAGATTTGCGCTAGTGAATCGATAACTTTTCGATATGAAATTGATAAAAAGGTGTTTAGTTTCATAACAAATCGATAAATTTTCGATATAATTTGACCGAAACTCGAAAAATTTTTGATAACAATTCGAAAATTTTTTGATAACAAATTAATAACATGCCGATAACAATCGAGAACAATAACAGACCCATAATTTTTGCCTTGCCAAAATGATTACTAAATAGTTCCAAATTGATCGCCAAATAGTCGTGCCAATAATACCGAACTGTTCCCCTGCGCATTTCCATAATGATATCGAAATAGTTTCTTTAGTAATCTCAAAAATACCCCAATATAAGCTTGAATTGATCAAATTAATTCCGGAATGATCCCAACATTACTAAAAAAAGTCTCAAAATGATCCCGGAATCGGCACTTAATATGATTTTTCTAGTTTAAATTTTGCGGGATAACAATTATTTGTAGACCTTGATAATAAAATAAGTTTTACTTTACATTATGTCAATTCTTACATTCTATTTCAGTGGCAATAATTCAACCTAAACGTTATCAGTGATATTGAGAAAAAATTTGAAAATAAATAAGAACTTGCAGACCCGGCAGACGTTGTTCTGCCTAAATTTGGCCTATATGCATACATTTTAATAAGCTTTTTCCGTCTAACTCTGCCTACCCCTCTACGCTTTTTCCTAATCTTTTTATTCACAGCTCCCTCCGTCTTTTTCGCTTCATCTCCACCTTCATCTCATTCTATCTCTTTCTTAGTCTCCTTCTCTCTTTTCTCTTCTCTCAAGTTTTTCTCCTTCTGCTTCATCTCTTATTGCCAGTCCCAGAGGGTGGTATGTATTTTGTTCTAGTCCCATTCCGAGTCTCAGTCCCAGTCCCACTCCGAGTCTCAGTCTCAGTCCCAGTCCTAGTCCTAATGCCAGTCCCAGTCCGTCTCTGGTATATTTCCCGGAAAAAAGCATCGTAAATACTAATATAGACAAATTTATATACGAAATTTCAGGCAAATCGAATAGGACGTATGTAAATAGGTATGTGGGTATTATTAACTCTTGTCTTTATTTCGGCTTCGCATGCATATTTATCAGTTTTACCAGGTTGATGCGACTAAATCGAATATCACAATGAACTTTATAGGTATCAGCAACAGCTTTCATTTGATATCCATAATACACACACATTCTAGGGGTATCTGGGTTCATGTGTTGGCCTTTATCTCGAGACCCTAGTTACTCAGCGGTGTAAAACTTACTCTGTACTAAAGCATACATCAACAGCTTCAATTTGATACCCATAATATAAAAACACATTCTAGGTGTATCGGGGTCCATGTTTTAGTTTATATCTCGAGACCGTAGTCACCCAGCGGTGTAAAACTTACTCTGTATTAAAGCATACATCAACAGCTTCAATTTGATACCCATAATGTAAAAGCACATTCTA
This sequence comes from Eurosta solidaginis, assembly GCF_040869045.1. NCBI lineage: Eukaryota > Metazoa > Arthropoda > Insecta > Diptera > Tephritidae > Eurosta > Eurosta solidaginis. The sequence continues at coordinate 281,774,076 of NC_090320.1, forward strand.
GGTGTATCCTGTACTATAGCTCTCATCGACAGCTTTCATTTAATACCCATATTGTATAAACACATTCTAGGGGTACCCGGGTCCACGTTTTGGGCTATATATCGAGACTATAGCCTCCCAGTTGTATGAAAATTATACTGTACTATAGCACTCATCAACAGTTTTCATTTGATATCCATATTGTATAAACACATTCTAGTGGTACCCGGTCCCACGTTTTGGCCTATATATCGAGACCCTATTCACACAGGGGTATGAAAATTATCCTGTACTATAGCACTCATCAACAGCTTTCATTTGATATCCATATTGTATAAACACATTCTAGGGGTACCCGGGTCCACGTTTGGTCTCAAGACCCTAAGCTCGTAGCGAAAAAAAAGGTAGACGCTGGCCGATTCTCAGACCTACCCAATATGCTCACAAAATTTCATGAGAATCGGTTCAGCCGTTTCGGAGGAGTAAAGCCTCTAAAACCGTGACAGAAGAATTTTATATATTAGATAACTCACTAAGAAAGCAATTTTTTGTGCTTAAAAATTGGTTGTTATCCCTGAAACCCGAGTAGCTTTTTCTTGTTATCAGTTATTTGCAATCTCTGCTATTCAGGTTTGTTAATGTCCTTGAATGGCATATAAGTTAAATGCAGAGTTCGAAAAAGGTTTCTGATTGACTCCAAACTAAAGCAAGCTTTCCCGAACACAACATTGAGACACGCTGAAGTGAACGATTTGATTTGATCGTGGCGATCCCTTAGAAGGTAGTCTCAGTCTACTTCAGACATGTCTTTGGACGTGACACCACCAGCTAAAGTGAAAGAAAATGAGTTACTGATAACAAGAGCTCTGAGCCATTGAGCTACTGAAAGCCAAATCTAAGTTATTAGCAAGACTTCAATATTGATAAGGTCACCAAATTCGAAATTAAAACTTGGGTTCGCTTGAAGTTTCTAATTGAATTCTGTTCTAACGAATAGAGCAACTGATTAGGATTGTTAGACTCATCCAAATCAATACAGTAAATATCGAATTAGCAGAGTCCCACTGTGCACTTTTGAATCGACGTCAACGTGTGATGTGCAAATATCAACCAAAGTACACAAAAAACATACTACATTATACAAAAAAGTGTACAAAAATATTTTTGACTCTCAGTTGCCTTTTCTGCCGCCATTTTTTATAGCTAATACTGGTATTTGCATCTTTTGTTTTAGTTTTATATTGGTCAATACTGCGCATGCTCTTTAGTGCATATTGCAACATCGTTCGATTGTGCTTCACTCAGTTCTCCTATATTCTTTGATACTCATTCAATCACTCTGATTTAGCGATCGTATTGTACCGAATTTAGGGAAATTCCGCTTATTTGCAACCTTCTGCTAACGTTCGTATCGCTAAACTGTTGAATAAAACACTCCAATATTCTGTATTACAAAATGGTCTTTATTAGACTGCTTTGAAAGTACTTCAAAATTAAACTTCACTTCGCAACTGATAGCGTGTTTAAACAAACTGATTCTGCTTACTCAGCTTTTGCTCCTTTTATACTCTCTGCTGTGTCGTTCGCATACTTCTAGGCGTTTCTTCTTCTAGAATTTACAACTTGTTTACCAGCTATAAACTCACGAGCTATAAACTACAGACGCACATTTATAGCTTCTCGCATAGCCATATGTACGTTTATATGTGAGTGATACTTCCATCGATGATTGCATACTTTTGTGTGTATCTCAGATATATGCATTTGTTTGTGCATATCTCTCCGCTTCTTGTATGTAAAGATGTGCAGACATAATTTTTGATTTGTTTATGTAGATACAAGTGACTGCTTAGTATCGGCTTAGAGATGATAGTATGCCTTAGTGGTGCTAATATTCGTCACAGTATTGTGGTTGCTCTGAATTTTACAGATACTGCGAGTATATGTCACATTGAGTTAGTTATTTATGAGTTTGGGTTTGATTTGGTTGTTTTCATAATATATAATATGAAGTATATATATTAACCTGGGTCGATTTGTATGGACGAAATTTAACCGATATCGCGCTATTGATTTTTCGATAGGATTTGGGCTCAGGAAAATAAAATTCCACTAGGTACGGAGTGTTTTGGTCCAAAAACTTTCCCTTTCGCCATTTTTTTTCGCAGGCTCGAAAATTATTTGTTTGGGTATGCGTAGTGGACGTTTTTTCCCTGAGCCCAAATCCTATAGAAAAATCGATGGCGCGATATCGGTTAAGAAATCCAGCCAGTTTAATATATATACCGTTTTAGTTTTTTTGTTCCTTTCTTCTTATCTCTCAGTAGGGAAAATCGATAGTTCCGAACTAGTGTAAAAATTTATAATTACCTCTGTGGGTACCATATCATTGGTCCCGAACCGGACCGAAATTCTATATGTTAGTTCTAGTATGATTTTATCCCGTTTGTTGATAGTTCCGAATCAGTGGGAAAGTATGGGGGAAAAATGCACACTCATAGTCGAAGCTCCTTAGCTGGTAGCAGTTTTGTTGGTTGCCTATTTCTCAAATATATCTAATATATAAAATTCTTCTGTCACGGTTTTAGAGGCTGAACTCCTCCGAAACGGCTGAACCGATTCTCATGAAATTTTGTGAGCATATTGGGTAGGTCTTTTTTTTTTTATTTATTTATTTTTTTTTTTATTGGGTAGGTCTGAGAATCGGCCAACGTCTACCTTTTTTTCGCTACGTGTCTAGGGTCGTGAGATCAAAACGTGGACCCGGGTACCCCTAGAATGTGTTTATACAATATGGATATCAAATGAAATCTGCGGATGAGTGCTATAGTTCAGGATAATTTTCATACCCCTGGGTGACTAGGGTCTCGAGATATAGGCCAAAACGTGGACCAGGATACCCCTAGAATGTGTTTATACAATATGGATGTCAAATGAAAGCTGTTGATGAGTGCTAAAGTACAGGATAATTTTAATACAACTGGGAGGCTAGGGTCTCGAGATATAGCCCAAAACGTGGACCCGGGTACCCCTAGAATGTGTTTATGCAATATGGATATCAAATGAAAGCTGTTGATGAGTGCTATAGTACAGGATCATTTTCATACAATTCAGAGGCTAAGGTCTCGAGATATAGCCCAAAACGTGGACCCGGGTACCCCTAGAATGTGTTTATACAATATGGATATCAAATGAAAGCTGTTGATGAGTGCTATAGTACAGAATAATTTTCATACAACTGGGAAGCTAGGGTATCGAGATATGACCCCAAACGTGGACCCGGGTAACCCTAGAATGTGTTTATACAATATGGATATCAAATGAAAACTGTTGATGAGTGCTATAGTACAGGATAATTTGCATACAACTGGGAGGCTAGGTCTCGAGATATAGCCCAAAACGTGGACCCGGGTACCCATAGAATGTGTTTATACAATAACCAATAATAATATAGCTGTTGATGAGCGCTATAGTACAGGAAAATTTTCATACAACTGGGAGGATAGGGTCTCGAGATATAGCCCAAAACGTGGACCCGGGTACCCCTAGAATGCGTTTATTCAATATGGATATCAAATGAAAGCTGTTGATGAGTGCTATAGTACAGGATAATTTTCATACAACTGGGAGGATAGGTTCTCGAGATATATCACAAAACGAGGACGCGGATACCCCTAGAATGTGTTTTTACATTACGGGTATCAAATTGAAGCTGTTGATGTATGTTTTAGTACAGAGTAAGTTTTACACCGCTGGGTGACTACGGTCTCGAGATATAGGCCAAAACATGGACCCGGATACACCTAGAATGTGTGCGTATTATGGATATTAAATGAAAGCTGTTGATGAGAGCTCAGAAGTTCATTGTGATATTCGATTTAGTCGCATCAACCTGGCAAAACTGATAAATATGCATGCGAAGCCGAAATAAAGACATGAATTAATAATACCCACATACTTATTTGCATACGTCCTATTCGATTTGCTGAAATTTCGTATATAAATTTGCCTATATTAGTATTTACGATGAATAGAGATGACTGGGACTGGGATTAGGACTAGGACTGGGACTGAGACTGAGACACGGAGTGGGACTGGGACTGAGGCTCGGAATGGGACTGGAAGAAAATACATACCACCCTCTGGGACTGGCAAAAAGAGATGAAGAAGGAGAAAAACTTGAGAGAAAATAAAAGAGAGAAAGAGACTGAGAAAGATATAGAATGAGACGAGGATGGAGATGAAGCGAAAAAGACGGAGGGAGGAGTGAATAATTATATTAGGAAAAAGTGTAGAGTGGTAGGGCAGAGTTAGACGGAAAAAGCTTATTAAAATGTATGCAGATAGGCCAAATTTAGGGCAGAACAGCGTCTGCCGGGTCTGCTAGTATTAAATATAAAATACAAAAATCGAAAGTGTAGATTTTTTTACTGGAGAAAATCTAGAATCTATCGAATAACTAATTAGTTGTTTACTTTTTATCACTAGTTACTGACTTCCCTACAAGGCTGATTCTGTTTTTTTGCGATGAGTTAACACGATAATTAAAGTATATTACATCTTCATAAGCATTTTGATAATAATTGAAATTTGTTTTTGTTTCAATATTTTGAGGTAGCATAGAGCACATCTTTTTAATATTTTTTTCATGTGCCATTTTAGCTTTGACCTATATAAATTTGGATGAAGGTAGAATAACTCTTCAGCTTTTGTACGAGGAAATACTTAGGCTGAAACAAATAAACATCGATTGCTTAAACAAAATACAACAATTAAGCGATGAAAATGTAGAGTTAAAGAAAAGAGTGACTAAGCTGGAGAGTCGGCTAAATTTTAAAGAGCAAACGGAATTAGAGAATTGTATTGAGGTAGTTGGTGTACAGAACGTCAACATAGAAAATGCTAAAGAATGTATGGCGAAAATTTTCAGTGAAGCGTTAAATGTGGAGTTAATGAACGACGATATCGAAAACATTAGCATTAAGCATGTCAGTTCACGGCGATCCCAATCATCAAATGTCAATGACAGTAAGATTGTCTGCGTAAAATTAAAATCGTTCGAAAGCAAAAAGAAAATCATGATGGCCAAACGAACTGCAAGGAAAAAGTTAAATACGTCGCTTTTTTCTGATGACCGAAATAAAAATATATACATAAACAATAGCTTTAATAGATTTAAATACTTATGGTTAAAAAATTCGAGACTGCTAATGAAAAAAAATGAAAGCGATACTGCTGTTATTATAAGAACTTTTGACGATCTTGCTGATTTCAATTTAAATTGAACCTTTTATTATAGATTTTTGTTTTCTTTTCTTTTACTTTTAACTTATTATGAATTCAAGATCCGTTTTTATTGATAACAGCCCTATCGCAAATGTAATCATTGACTTTAATTTATTAACCTCTGAAGATAATACCTATACTGTTGTTCACCAAAATGTAAGAAGTCTAAGACGGAATTTTGACTCCTTGGTTTGCAACCTTGAATCCCTTGTTAAACTTCCCGATATAATATTTGTTTCAGAAATTTGGATTTTTCCTACGAAATTAACGATTATAATATACCTGGTTATACTTTTTCTGCTAATGCAAATGACTCGTATTCTGCCGGAGGTGTTGGTGTTTTTGTGCGAGATATCTATATATAAGCTTATCAAGCGCTGATGTCATAAAAATTTCATTGCTAATATCCAATGTTCAATACACTTTTATTTCCTTTTAAACTCTTTCATGAGGAGTTTTCTCTCTTTTTAAGTAGAGAAAAAGCAGCAAATTCTGTTATAATGGGTGATTTTAATTTTGACTTACATAGTCATAATGTTTTATTAGACAATTATCTTACACTTCTTGCGGAACATGGTCTAGTTTCATTCATTCATGAGACTACCCGCCCAGATTCAGGAACCTGTTTAGACCATGTCTATGGTAAGTTAAATAATTTGGAAGATAACATACATATGGGAATAAATATTGATTTCGGAATCTCTGATCATTGCATGACTGGTATTCAACTTCAAAACATAAATGTAAGTAGGCGTATTACCAATTTATATACCCCATCATCAATTTTAACGTTCTCAATGAATATCTTCACGAGGAAAACTGGGAAACGGTTTATGGTGAAACAGACGTAGCCCATATAATTTATTTATGAATAAACTCACGGTTCACATTAACAATTCGAGTATTTGTTTCTTGCCAAGACCATCATCTTTAACTCTCAAGCCATGGATAACTCGTACTTTGTTACATAAGATCCGACTGAAAAATAGGTTACGCAAAAAATGCAAAAGAAATCCGGCCAATACCAAACTGAGAAACCGTGTCCGCCGGTTGACATATAATCTTAATAAAGAAATAAGTTCAACTCGGGAAAAATATTATCAAAATCTCTTTCTATCAGCACAAGGTAACACGAAAAAAGAATGGATAGCTGTAAATAGAATAATGAACCGAAACTATAAGAACAGGTTCGACTCGCTAGTGTTAAGTGTGGATGGCGTGGATACATCAGAGAATCTGGTAGTAGCTAATGAACTTAATAATTTTTTTGTAAATGTAGGAGCAGCTTCTAATACAATGAGGAATCCAAATATCTGCATGTGCCGTAAAAATCGAATTCAGAACTCCCAGTAATAGTTTTTTCTTTGATCCAATTACAGGTTCAGAAATTCTTAAAATAATTCAAACTTTGGGCAAGTCTGATTCAAGTGGCAGTGACAACATTTCAAATAGGACATTAAAAAGCATAGCTTTTAATATCGTTGATATTTTAAAGCATATATTTAATTTGAGTATAACCTCCGGAGTTTTTCCAGAAGATTTAAAATGTGCTACCGTGATACCGCTGTTCAAAAAGGGAGATAAAAAAGACAGGAATTATTACAGGGCTATATCCTTGCTATCCTCAATCTCAAAAATCTTTGAAAAGGCAGTTAAGGCTAGGGTGTTAACTTATCTCAAAAAAATTAAATTTTTTAGTCCCAAGCAATTTGGTTTTATGTCAGATCTCTCAACTGAACATCACCTTTTAGACTTTTCTTCCTTTATACATAAGGCGATTGACGAAAAAATGTGTTGCGCTAGTCTGTTTGTAGATATTACTAAAGCATTTGATATGGTGGACCATAATATTCTACTGAGTAAGCTTAGTTCCGCTGGTTTTCGTGGCAACGTTTTTAGTTGGTTTAAGTCATACTTAACGAATAGAATTCAGAAAGTTAAAGTCGTAAATATTCAAAGTGAACCCAGACCTATTACCTTAGGGGTGCCACAAGGCCCGGTTCTTGGACCTATCTTTTTTCTAATATACATTTACTCACTATTCTCGTTGCCTTTTGTTGGTAAAGTAACGGCATTTGCAGATGACCTTGCCATTGCATATGGATCTACAAATGAATTTAATCTTTTTGCTGATATCAATCACGATGTTTTTATGCTGAGGTCTTGGTTTGCTAGCCACAAACTCGTGGTAAGCAACAAGACAAAGTTGATGTATTTTAATCAATGCGGAAAGGAGTTACCTAGAAACGATATTTTCTTTCACGGCTCGAACTGTATGCGGTTTCGTATGTGTTCAAGTAATTGTACTCATCAAAACTCTGTCAACACCTTTGACGAGACAATAAGTTGTGACAGTAATTGCTTTAAAATTGATGTGGTCCCTAATTTTAAATATTTAGGAGTTATATTCGACCAAGACCTAAGTTGGTCATCACATATTTTTGCTTTGAAATCGTACATGTTGTCAGCGGTTCGTTCATTCTTTAACCTAAAAAGGCTCAAATCGAATGTTAGCATTAATATATCATGGGCTAGTCCACTAAAAATTACAATATGGAATCAGTTGCTGGTGTGGAGCGTATGCTAGTAAGTTAAAAGCGCTTTTAATCCTACAGAAGTGATTTATCCGAAAAATTTTTAACGCACACCGTCTATCACACTCTATGGACCTTTTCAAAAAATTAAACATACTTCTCATTCGACACTTGTACTATTACAAAGTTTTGAAATTTTTTTTTATAAGGAGTGGGTATTCACAAAGCCCGATATATAACCCTTACAGCCTAAGAAGTAGACCGTTATCAAGTGTAAAAATTCCTCGTTTTCGGACCACACTTTTCCGTAACTTTTACACAATCGTGTCATGTAAACTGTATAATAAATTACCTGCTGTAATACAGCTCATTAGAAAACTTTCTAAGTTTATGAGGGAAGTGAAACGGTGGCTACTTGGTTTCAATCATGAGGGTGTAAAAATTCTGTTGAGACCCATCGTATAAATTCCGCTATGTAATATTTATGAAGTGTTTAGCTTTATATGTAAGTACTTTGTCATTTATAGTATTTCGTTTTATTTAATATAGTATTTTTTTTTTATTTAAAATAGTTATTCTCTGGTCTCTACTTTAACTAGGGATTGTAGCAATTATATCTTGTGATTATTATGCGCCCCACAAGCATTTATAATTATATTTAAAGGAAATGACATTTCCACTGCTTTTAAATTAGCATTTAATGTCATTAACTATTTTCTTATTTGAATTTGTTACTTTTTTATATTGTACTACTTGGAAAATTGTACGTATTTATAAGAAAATAAAGAATATACAATACAAATACAATACAGACAAGTAAGGAAGGCTAAGTTCGGGTGTAACCGAACATTACATACTCAGTTGAGAGCTATGGAGACAAAATAAGGAAAATCACCATGTAGGAAAATGAACCTAGGGTAACCCTGGAATGTGGTTGTATGACATGTGTATCAAATGGAAGGTATTAAAGAGTATTTTAAGAGAGAGTAGGCCATAGTTCTATGGATGGACGCCATTTAGGGATATCGCCATAAAGGTGGACCAGGGCTGACTCTAGAATGTGTTTGTACGATATGGGTATCAAATGAAAGGTGATAATGAGTATTTTAAAAGGGAATGGGCTTTAGTTCTATAGGTGAACGCCTTTTCGAGAAATCCCCATAAAGGTAGACCAGGGGTGACTCTAGAATATGTTTGTACGATATGGGTATCAAATGAAAGCTGTTAATGAGTATTTTGAAAAGGAGTGATCCTTAGTTCCCTAGGTGGACGCCGTTTCGAGATATCGCCATAAAGGTGGACCAGGGGTGTCTCTAGTTGTACGATATGGGAATCAAATGAAAGGTGTTACTGAGCGTTTTAAGAGGGAGTGGGCATTAGGTCTATAGGTGGACGCTTTTTCGAAATGTCGCCATTAGGGTGGGCCAGGGGTGACTCTAGAATGTGTTTGTACGATATGGGTATCAAACGAAAGGTGTTACTGAGCATTTTAAGAGGGAGTGGGCATTAGGACCATAGGTGGACGCCTTTTCGAGATATCGCCATTAGGGTGGGCCAGGGGTGACTCTGGAATGTGTTTGTACGATATGGGTATCAAATGAAAGGTGGTAATGAGTATTTTAAAAGGGAGTAATCCTTAGTTCTATAGGTGGACGCCTTTTCGAGATATCGCCATAAAGGTGGACCAAGGGTGACTCTAGAATGTTTGTACGATATGGCTATCAAACGAAAGGTGTTACTGAGCATTTTAAGAGGGAGTGGGCACTAGGTCTATAGGTGGACGCCTTTTCGAGATATCGCCATTAGGGTGGGCCAGGGGTGACTCTAGAATGTTTGTACGATATGGGTATCAAACGAAAGGTGTTACTGAGCATTTTAAGAGAAAGTGGGCATTAGGTCTATAGGTGGGCGCCTTTTCTAGATATTGCCATTAGGGTGGGACAGGGTGACTCTAGAATGTGTTTGTACGATATGGGTATCAAATGAAAGGTGGTAATGAGTATTTTAAAAGGGAGTAATCCTCAGTTCTATAGGTAGACGCCTTTTCGAGATATCGCCATAAAGGTTGACCAAGGGTGACTCTAGAATGTTTGTACGATATGGGTATCAAACGAAAGGTGTTACTGAGCATTTTAAGAGGGAGTGGGCATTAGGTCTATAGGTGGACGCCTTTTCGAGATATCGCCATTAGGGTGGGCCAGGGGTGACTCTAGAATGTTTGTACGATATGGATATCAAACGAAAGGTGTTACTGAGCATTTTAAGAGGGAGTGGGCATTAGGTCTATAGGTGGACGCCTTTTCGAGATATCGCCATTAGGGTGGGCCAGGGGTGACTCTAGAATGTTTGTACGATATGGGTATCAAAGGAAAGGTGTTACTGAGCATTTTAAGAGGGAGTGGACATTAGGTCTATAGGTGGACGCCTTTTCGAGATATCGCCATTAGGGTGGGCCAGGGGTGACTCTAGAATGTTTTTACGATATGGGTATCAAACGAAAGGTGTTACTGAGCATTTTAAGAGGGAGTGGGCATTAGGTCTTTAGGTGCACGCCTTTTCGAGATATCGCCATTAGGGTGGGCCAGGGTTGACTCTAGAATGTGTTTGTACGATATGGATATCAAATTAAAGGTATTAATGAGGGTTTTAAAAGCGAGTGGCCCTTAGATATATATGTGAAGGCGTTCTCGCGATATCGACCAAATGTGGATGAGGTGATCCAGAAAATCATCTGTCGGGTACTGCTAATTTATTTATATATTCAATAACACTAACAGTATTCCTGCCAAGATTCCAAGGGCTGTTGATTTCGCCTTGCAGAACTTTTTCATTTTCTTCTACTTAATATGGTAGGTGTCACACCCATTTTACAAAGTTTTTTCCAAAGTTATATTTTGCGTCAATAAACCAATCCAGTTACCATGTTTCATCACTTTTTTCGTATTTGGTATAGAATTATGGCATTTTTTTAATTTTTCGTAATTTTCGATATCGATAAAGTGGGCGTGGTTATGGTCGGATTTCGGCCATTTTCTATACCAAGATAAAGTGAGTTCAGATAAGTACGTGGGCTAAGTTTAGTAAAGATATATCGGTTTTTGCTCAAGTTATTGTGTTAACGGCCGAGCGGAAGGACAGACGGTGGACTGTGTATAAAAACTGGGCGTGGCTTCCACCGATTTCGCCCATTTTCACAGAGAACAGTTAACGTCATAGAATCTATGCTCCCACCAAATTTCAAAAGGATTGGTAAATTTTTGTTCGACTTATGGCATTAAAAGTATTCTAGACACACTAAATGAAAATGGGCGGAGCCACGCCCATTTTGAAATTTTCTTTTATTTTTGTATTTTGTTGCATTATATCATTACTGGAGTTGAATTTTGACTTAATTTATTTATATACAGTAAAGATATTCAATTTTTTGTTAAAATTTGAATTAAAAAAAAAATTTTTTTTAAAAGTGGGCGTGTTCTTCATCCAGTTTTGCTAATTTTTATTTAGCACATATACAGTAATAGTAGTAACCTTCCTGCCAAATTTCATTATGATATCTTCAACGACTGCCAAATTACAGCTTGCAAAACTTTTAAATTACCTTCTTGTAAAAGTGGGCGGTGCCACGCCCATTGTCCAAAATCTTACTAATTTTCCATTCTGCGTCATAACGTCAACCCATCTACCAAGTTTCATCGCTTTAACCGCCTTTGGCAATGAATTATGGCATTTTTTCGGTTTTTCGAAATTTTCGATATCGAAAAAGTGGGCGTGGTTATAGTCCGATATCGTTCATTTTAAATAGCAATCTGAGATGAGTGCTCAGGAACCTACATACCAAATTTCATCAAGATACCTCAAAATTTACTCAAGTTATCGTGTTAACGGACGGACGGACGGACATGGCTCAATCAAATTTTTTTTGGATCCTGATTATTTTGATATATGGAAGTCTATATCTATCTCGATTCCTTTATATATGTACAACCAACCGTTATCCAATCAAACTTAATATACTCTGTGAGCTCTGCTCAACTGAGTATAAAAATAGTAAAAATATATATATGGGGTATTCCATCCCATTTCGACCAATTTAGAACCCGACCCCTTTAGAATTGGCTGAAAGTTTTTCTTCTTTTTGTAGCTTACGAAAGACGTTTTTCAGAAGTTTTTCAAATTTTTTCATCCAACTCAAAAAAAGTTATGAATTTTAAAAAAAACACCGTTTTTGTTTTCAAAATGCTATAACTTTTTCAAAAATTGACCGTTTGGGATCTTTTTTTTTAAATTTGTTTTTAAATGTACTTTTCGGAAGAAATTCAAAAAAATGTTTAAGGTTTTTTTTTTTATAATTTTTCAGTTTTTCGAGATTTTTTGAATTTCGCCCTTTTTTTTTTGTTCCCCATGAAAAACTTCAATCAATTCTGCAATCATCCCCACTAATCCCGGAGTGGGCCGAGAATTTTTTTTTTATTTAATTGAAAATAAAAAAACTTAAAATTTTTTTTGTATTTTTTCCGAAAAGTACATTTAAAAACATATTTAAAAAAAAAATTATCCCAAACAGTATAGCATTTTGAAAAAAACACCGTTTTTTTTTCAAAATATTTAAAACTTATTTTGATTTGGAAAACGGTGTTTTTTCAAAATGCTATAACTTTTTCAAAAATTGACCGTTTGGGATATTTTTTTTTTTAATATGTTTTTAAATGTACTTTTCGGAAAAAATACAAAAAAAATTTTAAAGTTTTTTTTTTCAATTAAATAAAAAAAAAAAAAATTCTCTGCCCACTCCGGGATTAGTGGGGATGATTGCAGAATTGATTGAAGTTTTTTATGAGAAAAAAAGGGCGAAATTCGAAAAATCTCGAAAAACTGAAAAATTACAAAAAAAAAAAACTTTAAAAATTTTTTTGAATTTTTTCCGAAAAGTACAATTTAAAAACAAATTAAAAAAAAAGATCCCAAACTGTCAAATTTTTAAAAAGTTATAGCATTTTGAAAACAAAAACGGTGTTTTTTTTTTAAATTCATAACTTTTTTTGAGTCGGATGAAAAAATTTGAAAAACTTCTGAAAAACGTTTTTCGTAAGCTAGAAAAAGAAGAAAAACTTTCAGCCAATTCTAAAGGGGTCGGGTTCAAAATTGGTCGAAATGGGATGGAATACCCCATATATATAATTAGTTTATTATTTTATTGTGTCTATCTAAGTTCATAATTTAGATTCTTTAATAGTATTTTGTAGGCACATATATACACTAGGGTCTTCCTTACAAATTAAATAAATGCTATTTTCGAGTCTCACTCCTACAAACTGTAAAACCTAAATCAAAAATATCATATACATATAAATGTTGGACCCGCCGCATACGGGTTACGTTTATGTATATGGAGAATCAAAAAAACTATATATAATTTGTTTGCATACAATACCCAAAATCGATATCAAATACTATAGTGGATAATAACATTTACAAATTTTTGTCCCGATTGACAACTGTTAAACGCTGTAAACCACTACTACTTAAATATCAGATTTTACTGTATTGCTTCCAATCCTGATTAAAATTGATTTATTTTATCACCTTAGGCCCAGTTTTTTAGTAGTTATTTAAACTAAACCTTAACCTCTAGTTAAATTTAAACACCAGTTAAACTACAGAGCAGTTTTTCAGTCACAGTTAAAAGCCGGTTTTGGGGTAGGCTTTTTTGTATAGCAACATTGATTTTTTATTCTCTAGAGATTTTGTAGATACGATAACAGCTGCATTTTGTCTACACAACAAACACGGAAAAAATATTTCTCCTTCCTTATAAAATTTTCCTTAGAAATATTTATCTAACTCTGGATTTGTATCCAATATTATTTTTTTATGTGTCCAAAACCAGATAGTTCTAAATTGATATTCAACATCATATTCCAATTACTATCTCCAACATCCAACAAAATAGATGGCTCTCAAATGAATATCCAGCACATTTCTCCAGTTGATATCCTACATTGGAGGAAAAATAATCTTCTGCAAGAAAGAAATGCTTAAGCGAGCAGCGGTTTATTGTGAGAAATAAACACCTGGTTGCTAGCAATAATGCATTTATCAATTAGAAAAAAATTATACCTGTCTTACTTTATTTTCGTGAAAATGCTATAAAACTCAAGTCTCACATTTGAGACCAATTAGAGAACCACACATGAGTACAAGTTGGAAACTATCTATTTTTGAACTTAAGTAACAACATTCTTTATTATAGAACAATTTTTTGCTGAGAACGCTATTCTTCTCAATTTGAGCCACTGCTTCGAAGCAACTCTTGATATTTTAGAATTCTGCTAGTTATCAACATGAGTTATAATGGTACTCAAGCTCAAATGCTTGTTAGGTGCAAATATTATCGAAAATAAAGATGTTGCAGGCGCAAACTTCGGTGGAAAGCAGCGGAGCGTAACAAAATTCTAGTAGGTCACTTTCACCACACCAAAAACTTTAACACAATTTTTAACATAATTTAAGCACACAAATATATTGAATGGAGTTTTAGAGAGTAAAAGCTAAAATTCTGAACACATTACCTGAATAAAAAGTGTACAAAAAATTGTTAAATAACAAATACAGACAGTGGTAGTTTAACAAATCCTGCTGTGGTAAGTGGTGAATGTGACCTACTAGAATTTTGTGAAGCTTGCTGCACACGATTTTTCGTACCTGCAACATCTTTATTTTCGATAATATTTGTTAGGTATGTATGTATATGTATTCGGCGCCATTGCGAACGAACGCAAATAATTGATAGGTTAAAGCGGGAGTCATTGGTGCCGTTTGTCGTATCGCTGTAGTCGTATCCCTAACGTAATCAGCTGTTTATCGTTACGACGGCAAACCAAAAATCAATTGGTTGGCTACGATACGGTTACGACCTTAGCGGGACCAATAATCGATTGCATTGATTCCCATAAGGTTGGTCGAATCAGCTGTTATAAGGTTACCGATACGGTTACCGATAAAGCACCAATGTCTCCAGCTTAACTAGAGTCTAGGCATGCCATATCGGCCGCTTAAGCTAAGCTTAAAATTCAATTAAAGTAGACTGAAAAACTGCAGAATAAGTTTAAGCGTAATTTAACTCACGAATTGAGTTAAACTTGTACTGAAAACCCGGGCCTTATTCAATCTGTCAATTACGCTTGTATTATAGTCTAAGTTGTAACCCCTGTGCAACATTTTTTAACCGTCTCAAAATGGGTACAAAGATTGCGTTTAATATTTTTTTCGTCTGTACGTACTGTTTGAAGGAAAGAAAGTGCAAAAACTATATTTATTTGATTAATAAGGGTCACCCTAATGTACGCAGCTCTGTGTGTAGATTTGTTTATGAAACTACTTATGTACATATATGTATGTAACATATTGCACGGCTTAATTTACCTTAAAAATATTCAAAATATGAGTATTTCTACGGCAGGTATGCGATTCGCAAACACAAAATGAGGAGCATACCCTGAAGGAAACATCTCACGCTTTTTTTTATCAAAACTCCCCTGGAAAGTACGCTACTTTCTGTCAGTGCAAGCGTATATCAATCTTTGTGCTAAGATTTACTCAGATTTGGAACTGAACGACATGAAGAAACTTTACCAAAAATTTGGTTTCAAAGAACTTTCGTACATGGTTACGAATTTGAGACTAAATTTTAAACTATTCATCCGTTTAAGCGATTTTCAAAACTCTCTATACCCTCTTGAGATCCCCTAAGTTACTACTGAATCTTTTAATTTTATTTGGTTTCGGTTTTAAACTTTATTGAGCAATGAGTCTTAAATCTCGAAATTGTTAAAAAAAAAAATAAGTTAAAAAGAATCAGAAAACTAAAAAAATTAAGAAACTTGTGGTTTTAAATTGCAACAAAAAAATTGTAATTATCTAAAGACATTAAACCAAAGAAAGAAAATCTAAAAAAGGAACAATTGGGCCTTTTCTGGCTTTACATCAAAAAGTTTGATTTTCTAAAAGTAGAAAAAATACGACATTTGTAGTTTAAAATTGAGACTTAAAAATTTAAGAATGCTATGAATAGAAAAATGAAAAGACTTGTGCTTTTAAATCGGATCACTAATTGGACTTGCATACCAATAAGAAGAGGGCGGATAATATTTAGAACTTGTGAGGAAATTACATGTGGGTCCAATTAGAGAACCACACTTGAGTAAAAGTTGGGATCTATCTTTTTTTGCAACTTAAGTAGCAGCATTTTTTGCTTTATAAAAAATTACTTTTTTACTGACAACGATATGGTTCTCAAGTTGAGTCACTGTTTCGAAACAACTCTTCAGATTTAAGAAGTATGCTAGTTATCAACATTAGCTCTAATAGTAACCCAAGTACTGGTTGGGTATATTAGGTGCCATTGCGATTGGCCGCTTAAGCTCAGCTAAATCAGTTAAATCAGACTACAAAAGTGCAGAATAAATTTAAGCTTAGTTTAAGTGGAACTAAACTAAACTTAGTTAAACTTGTACTGAAAAACCGGGCTTAAATAAATCTTTCTTACTTCATCCGAAAATATTGGTGTGTTAACTAAAAATATTTTTAAGTAGTTTTTGCACAACAGCCAAAATAAATTGAGATGTTTATTATATAACAACAATTTTATATTAATTGTCTTCCTACCTTCACATCTATACATATACACTGTAGTATTGACCCGGCATGAAGTGAGGCGTTACCGCTTTGCTGAATTCAACGCATGTCATAAAATATTCAACTTCCCACCTTAAAGATGTTAACTTTGGTCATAATATTTTACCTTCGATTTCTCAACCTGATGGACTTATATTGGATAGAGAGGTTAATTGGTTAGCGCTCTTTTGATAAGGATACCACTGCAGGCATTTGTATGTCTATACGTATACCACGAGTATTTATATCTTTAATATTTTGGTCCAAAATATGATAGGTAACAAATTTAATTTTATTAAATTCACATTTTCATGGGTTTGCATTTTCTTCGGTGACTTTCATGTAATTTGATTTGCTATGCCAATACTGCAGGTCATTCACTGCCTCTTAACTATTCCAAGCTATAGGCACACTTGTGTGTTTACAGTTACACACCTCCTTGTGAATTGCTTGCAAAATATTTGTTGAAATGAAAATTGCGTTTATTACTTACCTACTTAAGTTTTTTTATAACTATTTTGGGACACTGTATTTTGGCTAGCCTTTCCCTTTTGCATATAAAATTCATTATTTGCACAGTCATACTATTTTCCTATGCCAATACAAACAAGTCAGTAACGGAAGCCTTATGTCTTATTAAGCTCTTTTTAATTTGAAAATATTAATAATCATCGCATTGAGAAATTTTAAAAATAATATTAGCTGGTTGATTTCATACCAAACCAACGAAACAGCACCAGAAACACTCAGTGAGTGTACATGAACCAAGCTAGAACAAACAAGTCAGGAAGGCTAAGTTCGGGTGTAACCGAATACTACATACTCAGCTGAGAGCTTTGGAGACAAAATAAGGGAGGATCACCATGTAGGAAAATGAACCTATGGTAAATCTGAATGTTTTTGTATGACATGGGTATCAAATGGAAGGTGTTAAAGAGTATTTTAGAAGGAAGTGGGTCATAGTTCTATAGGTGGACGCCTTTTCGAGATATCGCCACAAAGGTGGACCAGGGGTGACTCTAGAAAGTGTTTGTACGATATGGGTTTCAAATTAAAGGTATTAATGCGGGTTTTAAAAGGGAGTGACCCTTAGTTCTATATGTGAAGGCGTTTTCAAGATATCGACCAAAATGTGAACCAGGGTGACCCAGAACATCATCTGTCGTGTACCGCTAACTTATTTATATATGTAATACCACGAACAATATTCCTGTCATGATTCCAAGGGCTTTTGATTTCGCCCTGCAGAACTTTTTCATTTTCTTCTACTTAATATGGTATGTGTCACACCCATTTTACAAAGTTTTTTCCAAAGTTATATTTCGCGTCAAAAAGCCAATCCAATCACCATGTTTCATCCCGGATTTCGCCCATTTTTAATACCAAGATAAAGTGAGTTGAAAAACAGTTATCGGCATAGAAGCTATGCCCTTACCAAATTTGACAAGGATTGATAAAATTTTGTTCGACTTATGGCATTAAAAGTATTAAATGAAAAAGGGCGGAGCCACGCCCATTTTGAAATTCTCTTTTATTTTTGCATTTTCTTGCACCATATCATCACTGGAGTTGAATGTTGACATAATTTACTTATATACTGTAAAGTTATTCAATTTTTTGCTAAAATTTTTATTTAGCACACATATAGTAATAGGTGTAACGTGCCTGTCAAATTTCATCATGATATCTTCAACGACTGCCAAATTACAGCTTGCAAAACTTTTAAATTGCCTTCTTTTAAAGTGGGCGGCGCCACGCTCATTGTCCAAAATTTTACTGATTTTATATTCTCCGGCATAAAGCCTACCAAGTTTCATCGCTTTATCCGTCTTTAGTAATGAATTATCGCACTTTTTCGGTTTTTCGAAATTTTCGATATCGAAAAAGTGGGCGTGGTTATAGTCCGGTTTCGTTCATTTTAAATAGTGATCTGAGATGAGTGACCAGGAACAAACATACTAAATTTCATTAAGATGCCTTATAATTTACTCAAGTTATCGTGTTTACGGACGGACGGACGGACGGATGGACATGACTAAATGAATTTCTTTTATCGCCCACATCATTTTGATATATAGAAGTCTATATCTATCTCGATTAGTTTACGCCGTTACGGATTACCGTTATGCGAACAAAATTAATATACTATGTGAGCTCTGCTCAGCTGAGTATAAAAAGGAGATTTTAATTATTAAAGTGAAAACGGGAAAATAAAATTTAAGTGGAAAGAACACGAAAAAAGAAGTAAAAATAATTGATGTTTACTGGAACGATTTTCCATCATTCCTTGTCAAATTTTGTTTGGAGACAAACTGGTTTCGGCGTTGCGTTGTTGTGGATTTTCGAAAATCACCAAACTAAATTTGACAAGGGGTGACGGGAAATCATTCCAATATACATCAATTAACCACCATGTCGGCAAGTAGGTTTCGATTTTAGTTTTGGAAATATAATGAGCTTCAAATAGATATAAAGTTGAGATGGATTTAAAGAGTCACAGTTCAAAAATCAATTTTTATTGGGCTTAATAGTTTTCCTTTTGTTTTTGAAAAATTAATGTAAACATTTTCAGCTGTTACAGTTTGAAAAACATTAACGGTTTTAAACGGTTACGGTTTTAGTTTTCAACAATGGACGGTTTCGAATAGTTACGAGGTTTATTTCCTGATCCCAATTGTCATTAATTAAAAAATCTTGCGATGTACATACATATATATGGGGGCTACAACATCATCATGATCATCATAATGAATATTTGGCGCTCAACCGCCTAAGCGTTTTTGGCCGTTTTGTAAAAAGTCAAGCCAGATATGTCTGTTTCGCGATATCTGACGCCAATTGGGAGCATCAAGTGAGGTCAAGTCATCCTCCACCTGCCTCAATTAACTCAGTCGAAGGGGAGATTTTCCTCTGCTTCCAAACTGCGGTGTGGACTAAAATACTTTCTTTACTGGAGCGTCTTTGTCGATTTGCATAACATGACCTAGCCAGTGAAACCTTTGGATTTTTATTTGCTGCCCTATCATCATTTGCTGCACCATCACAACTCCACCCAATTGCATTCCATATAAAAAAATGAAGCAACTTTTTTGTATCATTTATTATAGTAAATATTTTATTTACTCATATAAATAACAATAAAACTTAAATTTAATTACATAAGATAGCTAAATGTATTACATTATAATGATACCAAAATGTTAGATTTTAAACTAAAAATCAAATATGCATAAATAGTATTTCGAAATTCAGTTAGTTTAAGGCATAGCAATATTAAATTGTTAATTTTTCTATGATTATGACAATTTAATGTAAACAGTTCAATTATATTTAAACAAAATGTAGATCGATTTATCTATTGCATACAGTTTTCTAACTAAATATTCGTATATATATCTTTATATTAGTGCTAGTAATTATTTTTGTTTTTTAATATATAAATTACTTCTTTTTCTAGGCTAAGTTTTGAAATAATGTGTTTTAGTTAATGTATCACTCAATGAAGAGAGAATTTTATAAAACAGCACAAACATAAAAAAAACTATATAAAATGAAGTTGATAATATAAACTAAAAGTAGGTTGGAAAAATACAGAGGTGAAATCATATCACGTTCTTATATTTTTAGAAGTTTACAGCAATATCAAATGGCCACTTAATTTTATTTTTTTTCTAGGATTTCTTCCAGCTCAAATTGGCGAATGATGGGAATGAACTATTTTAGATTTGACTGAATTCTCCCAAGTACTTTTTTCATATAATAAAATTTAAAAAAATGTAATACTTGGATAATTTATCTCTGAAGAGATTAAGGCCGAGCTTCTTTTCCAATTTGCGACGTGTCCTTTTAAATTTTTTCGGAATGTTTGGCACATCACTGCCGAGAGGCGACCCTGCTTAGAAAAACGTTCTTCTAATTGAATAATCTTTTTTCTAAATTTTCGATATTGCTTTGTCAGGGACTTGAACCCAGGACAATTTTAAGACATTATTTTTTTTTAATTTGAATTCAACTTTATATCGTAAAATAAATAAGCAAGGCTTTCAAGTAATAAATATTTTTGTTATTATTTCCTTGGAT
Source organism: Eurosta solidaginis (assembly GCF_040869045.1). NCBI lineage: Eukaryota > Metazoa > Arthropoda > Insecta > Diptera > Tephritidae > Eurosta > Eurosta solidaginis. Next base: position 281,794,628 of record NC_090320.1, read on the forward strand.
ACAGTTCTAAGGCACAAAAATTATTTTCAAGAAAAAAGGCAAATTTCGCAGTAACAAAAATTGGAAATAAGATTTAATGCTCAAAAAAAATTTCATAATTTTTTCAAAATTGTTCGAAATTTTGTATTCCTTTACAAAAAGTTAAGTAAGAAAAAAAAAAATTGTGAAACATCTTAATGCTCAAACAAAAAAAAATTTATTTATTCAAAATAACTTTAAATTATTATATTGTTATTAAAATTTAAAGCAAATCTTTTTTTTTTCCTTAAAAACCGCTTCAAATACTTGATAATCTCTTAAATTATTATTTTTTGATAATTCAGGAAATTAAATTTCTTCACATCAATGTTAGACTAATAAGTTTAAGCAAATTAAGAAAAGAAATATTCACTTGCTTGATAAATAACGAATTTCGTTCTGAAAATACTTCATTTTTCAAATTTTGAAAAATTTTTCTAAAAAAGTGTGAATTTTTGAATATAAATAAATAAATGTAATGCGCGATAAACTCCAAAAAAATCTAAGGCCGAGCTTCTCTTCCAATTTGCGTCGTGCTCCTCTTGATTTTCCCTACAAATTGGCGGGACGGGACCTACTTGTTTTGTGCCGACTCCGAACGGCATCTGCAATGCAGATGAGTTTTCACTGAGAACTTTTCATGGCAGAAATACACCCGGAGCGCTTGCCAAACACTGCCGAGGGGCAACCCCGCTTAGAAAAACTTTCTTCTAATTTAAAAACTTGATTTCTAAAATTTTGATGTTGTTTTGCCCGGGGTGTGAACCCAGGGCATACGGTGTGGTGGCGGAGCACGCTACCATTACACCACAGTGGTCTAATTTTTGAATAGTTTTTTTTAATCAAAAGGTACCTATGTTCCAAACTTTGATCAAATTGAGCTCAGATATAGTGCACAAAACTTTCATAATATATTTTGAAACAATGTAAAAAAAAAAAAAACTAACTTGAAATCACCTACTAAAACTTAAGCAATAACATGTTTTCAATTGTTGGCGATGTTATAAGAGTTTAAAATGTTAAACATACAGATTGTTTTTAAATATAAAAAAATGTTCCTCTTTTCGAATCAACGTATCTTCTTCTATGCATTGTAAATATTAATTTAAATTTAATACATTCAGTTGGGACTTTGTGGCCGATAAATTGATCTTTCTCGGCTACGCGTTTCGATGCTTTCGGTTCATCTTCAGGGAGTCTGGTTACTCGTTAGCAACACCTACAGATATAATTTTAGAGGGTTTAGAGTAGGTGTCGTCATTTCATTGCAAAATTGTGCAGATTGCTCATGTAATAAAATCATATTTTCATAGCAAATATTTTTTTATTATTAGCAAAATTTTCGTCTTTACCATTAAGTTGATAATACTCTAACTAACGCAGTCAATTTCAGTTTTGAAGAGCGGTGGTTTAGATCAATTTGCAATATTTGAAACAGTTTTTGTTATTTTAATTAAAATTAAGTAAAATATTTTTGAAAATTAAAAATTTTTTTCCAAATAATTCCTTCTTTGAATTATGAAAAGATTACTCTACTCAAATTTAGAATCACTTTGCATTGCTTAACTTAAAATTAGATGTACAATTTAAAATTTTGAGGAAAATTTCATGAAATAAAAAAAAAAAAATTTGATAATAAGTCTAGTTCTGAACAATTCTTGTGTTTTACACATTTTGCACTTAAGAAAAAATTATCAAAATTTCCGAAATAAAATAAGGCGAAAACTAAAAAGAAAATCATGGCTAAAGAAAAAATTCGTTTTAAAGCGATTTTTAAAAATTTGAAGAAAATTCCAAAAAAAAAATCATTTCTAAATAAATAAAAGAAAGCACTAACAATTGTTTCAAAAACAAAATGTATGTCCCTTAGGGAATTAGGATAGCTCACATCGATAATTATTATTTTAAATTTCCAAAAAAAAATTTTCAGTATTGGTGTAAGTGTGTAAATTATATTTTAAAAATTTTGAGCACAAATACACAACTAAAATCAACATATTTTTGAAATAAGTTAATCAAGAAAGTGCAAAATAAATTTTTCGTGTTATTATATTGTTTCGATTGTGATAACTCACTCAGTATTTAGGTGATTACTCTTTCTGACTAAATAATGAGTTATCATACAATTGAACAAAAGAAATAATCAAACTTGAATACTTTTGATGATCAAAAACTGAAAACCATTTTTCGATCACTTTTTGGAATCATTTTTGAAGTCCTTTGATGATTAAATTTTAATATTTCATAAAAATCAACAAAAAGAATAATCAAATATGAATACTTTTGATTATCAAAAACTGAATATTGTTTTTCAATCACGTTTTGGAATCATATTTGAATCAAATGTGTTTACTTAAGGTGATCAAAAATTGATCATTCAGCTTTTTCAATCAGCTTTCCGAATCTTTTCCGACTATCTTTGTTGACTGAACAATAAATTGTATACTTGTTAAAATTTCACTTTTCATTGAAAATCTTATTTTTTTCACGTGCACACATTTTTTCAATCACGAAGTTAGTTACATATATAAACTTTTTTGTATTTATACAAAAGATATTGCAAATGCTGCTCGTAACCGAAGATGTCACCAATCATTTCACCACATTCGGCTTCCCAGAAAATATATAATGGTTGGACAATACAAAGGTTGTGAGCTATTTGAACCCCAGGTAAGTGAAACTCTCTTGATATACCTGAATACGGCTTCAACATCCCGTCGTTTTTTAAGGTACTGACGATCATACCTGATGTTGGATATTGTAGTCGCAGGTGTATATTGGTCAAGTTTGTTTGCGAATTACCTTTGGTTAAAAAAGCGCACTTCTGCATGCTTTCTTCCCCTGATGAAATATGATTATCATGTAGTATCTTGTTTTGTATGAGATATGAAGAACAAATCATGATAATCTTATTCAAAAATGATTCAAAAATCTCAACCAAAACGATTGAAATATGTTCACGAATATGATCAGAAAATGACTGTGAAAAGCATTCAAATATTACTCTAAAACAATTAAAGTTCAATTTTACAATGATAACAAATATGAATAAAAAGCGTTTCGAAACATGAATCAAAAATGGTTATTCAAGAATAATCACATTTATGGTATATTTTTCTACCGACGATACATTAATTTTCGAATAGAAAATACTTTTAAATATGAACGTTTTCAATCATCTTGGGGTATGATATTTGAATATTTTATGATCAAAAATTTCAAAAAATGCTGGTTGGGAAGAACTTGATGAAAAATAAATTTTTAAAAGTAAAGAATAAACTGTCAAAATCATTTATTTTGAGGCAATATTGTTCTCGCTTTCTATTCTGTGAAATTTTTCTTGTAATTTGATGTTCTGAAAATGTTTCTTAAGTTTATAAGTTTGGAATCAAAAACAAAACAAAATAGTGTCATAAAGATATAATTACAATTATTTTTCGCGCATAAAAGAAACAACAAAAATTTTGCATGAAAAGCAAATTTTGACATAATAATTATTCAAATTCAAAACAGCTGATTGCCACCATAGGCCAGTTTGAAATGCTGTACTCATTCTAAAGCACGGACATTTTTATATCTATCCACTTTCACACTTTACCACGCTGTCTACTCACAGACTACCGACTAAAGTAACAACAGGTGTAAAAATAATTTCTATGATTTTTTTATTTTGTTTCTTGTGTTCATCTTTTATTTTTATTTCGTTTTTTACTATAAGCCTATTCATATGACTTTGTTCACATTTTAATTTATTTATTTTTATTTTCTTATAATTTAGAATATTTGAAATTTTTCCATTTTAATATCAGCAATTTTCGTTATAATTCCCAAACCTTTTTTTTGATAATAATTTAAACTACATCTAAACATGTGAAAGAAAGTTTAAACAAAAACGTTACATAACTATGTACACACATTTTATTTAATTGTTCTAAACATTTTCCCTAAAAGTGTTAAAATTTACTACATAACTAACTTCAGAATCAAAATTATTTTTGTTTTTTTTTATTTTTAACTTTTACAACAAAGTAAGTGATTTGTAATTTTAGAATACAAAGTTTCAAATTTTTCAATTTTAATAATAAAATTTTTCAATGGATTGTTTTACATGGTTATACATGTAAGCATCTTCTATGTATTGGTGCATAATATCTACAATTAATGTTTGTATGTTTTTTTATTTGTCGCGGAAAAAAATACTCAAAAACTGAATTATTTTGGGTTCTTGTTAAGTTCGTTTTTTCATTTAATTTACTTACTCTTTTTAACATACTAATGTCTTTCGGCTTGAATCTTCTTATACGTGGTATTTTTATCTCTACTGTAGTATTTTAAATATTTCACAATCGTTTGGAATTTTCTTTTTTACGATTTACTGTCAGTGCCATGCGAAGAGTACGTGTGTGAAGAGTAGATATCCAGTGGACACAATTATGCTGCCAATCATTACCGGAAAGCCAACCCTGTTGGAAAGAAATGTGCATAGTTATTCCTTGTGTTTTTATTTTGTTTTGTGGAAATGATAATTTTAACAGTTGCCAACTTACTTGAAAAATTCGAGAAAAGTGAACTTGTAGCCATGTTGCTCGGCCACACCAGCACAAACAACGTTCGCTGAGGCGCCAATCAGTGTGCCATTACCTATTGTCGGGAATTAAGAAACAAACAATTATACTATGTACAAACACACATCAAATTGGCAATTTATACCATTTAGGCAATTTATTATGCAGTTTATCATATAATAAATTGTAGTAATAAATTGCCAATTTAAAAAAGGTTCCGTAATAAATTGTTTCAAACTGCATATGCAACCTTGTAAAGTGTGTTTATTGAGTAGATTTAAACGTCAGTTACGCATGGCTCAATTATATGGTTGGCTCATCTCATCAGCTGATTTTATTTTTTTCATTTCACTGGAGTAGGGATTGTTAAAAAAAGATGGCAAACTCTAATAACAACACGCACATTTTGACAGTCTGAACAATGGTATGTTGTTGCTGTAGAGATGACCCAACCAGCTAACAAATTACTATTGTGTAAGCTAAATTGAATTGTATGAACACCACTCAATTTAAATCGAAATTGCCTCAATTTATTTTTCTGTTTTAACATAGTATTATAAAATATGCATTACGGTGGTTTTATCTCGTAGGGTAAAAAAATTTAAGCATGTTTAGATACCTCATTTAAGTTTTAATTTTTGGTTTACGGTCCATTTTGATATTTTTTCTAAATATACATTTAAGCCATAAAACTAAAATTTTTGTATCTTTAAGATTTACACATTAGGGTGGTTTTAGCTCATAGGGTACAAAAAAATTTTTTTTGGGGCATCAAAGTTTAATTTCAATTGGAAGATGTTAACCCGTGCCACTATAAAGCCTGGTTTAACGTCCACAGAGCGTGTTTAACACAAAAACAAGACCTAGACCTCATTGAAAATCTATTGAAATACTAAAGAATTGACAAAGAAATATCAGAAAAGGGCGCCAAACTGCCAAAAAATCGAGATTTTCAAAACTTTGAGGCCCCGTGGCACGAGTTAACATCTTCCAATTGTTCTCAAACTTTGGCAACCATGAAATCTAACAAAATGATAGGGGAGTGCACCCAAAAAAATCCTACATCGATTTTTTAAAACCACCCTAGTATGCATATAATGAATATATATGTCTTAAGGCAAGTTAAAAGATCCAAATGCACTCTTCTAACTGGGAAAGATATCCAAAGTAACCTCCAAAGCAGATAAGCCCAAAAAATTAACCACAGGCTTGGAATCCCTGAATTGTAACGATATCATCCGCTGATCCCAATAAGTTAAGAGCAGTGAACACAAGTACACAATACTGTAACGAATTTTGGGAAATTCCTGATAATTATAAACCTTCTGCCAACGTTCGAATCGCTGAACTGTCGACAACTAACTCCAATATTTAGTATTGCAAAATGGTCTTTATATAGACTACTTTGGGAGCAGTACTTCACAGTTACAAATATACTTCGCTATTAGCGTGTTTAAATCAAACTGATTACTGATTCCTTAGCTTGCTCTTGGTTACCACTCTCGGTTACCTCCTTGGGCCTAGATGTTTCGCGTACATGCCTTCTAGAACAGTTGTATCTCATGCTTAGTTATTTAACTATATACATGTATATTTGTAGTTTATATTTTTCTTCTAGCCATATGCATGTGTATGTGTGAGCAAACTACTACTACATATATGCATGTAAAACAATCTCTCTGCTTCAAGCTGCTGGTTATGTGTATGGAATATTCTTCTTTGCCTTGTGATAAGTGTGGCTGCTTGTTTTAATGTGTACATGTGTGTATGGCTGTTTGCTGTTTCTTGTTGTGATTATTTAGTAGCAGCATAGTGATGTTAATGTTCGCCACAATAATATAAAAGTACAGTACCCTTCATGTGCTCAACCACAGCAGCAGTGATCCATACATACTGTTACGAATATTAGCAACGCTAAGGGGTTAGGTAAGGTTAGGTTGAACTGGCCGGTCCATGAGGACCTCACATAGACTCATTGAGTCCGTAGTGTTACCAGAAGTTTGTTTTAACGACCAAACTGAAAAAACCTATCAAAAGCCAGGACCTATGTTATAAAATAACTCCGTCCTCTTGACAAATACTAGAAGCTTCCTAGGACTTAAGCCACTTGCTGCTTCTAGATCTGACAGCTGTATCACTCCTAATAGCTGGAGTCTTAGCCTGGCAAGTGCAAACACTAAGGGGTACTGCCATCTCTAAGCCGATGCTAAGCAGTGACTGTATGCACATCCATAAGTCAATCAGGTATCTACATAAACGAATAAATCATTATGTCTACACATATGTACGTACACGCAACGGAGAAGAGATGCACAAACACATGCAGATATCTTATCTGAGATGCTCCCAAAAGTATGCAATTGTAATTGTGGAAGTGTCGCTCACAAATACATGCGCATATGAGAAGCTATATACGTGCATCTGTAGTTATAATTATTTGGCGGTAACCAGGCATGCTTAACAAACGAACCGATATCATTTCGTTACGATAATCAACGTTAATAAACGAAACGAATGACTTTGTTTCGTTTATTAACGTTAATTATCGTAACGAAATGATATCGGTTCGTTGGTTAAGCATGCTTGGCGGTAACTAAGTCAATTCTGGAAGCGCTTAGAAGATGCCACGAGGAAATCACAGAGCATAAACGCACCAACAATAGAGGCGCGAGAAGCAGTTTTGATTAAGACGCTATCTGGCGAGCAATAGCAGTATTATTTATTGTGAAGTACTTTAATAAAGGCCATTTTTCCATTATTCAATATTGGAGTTATTTATTCAACAGTTTAGTGATTCGAACTTAGCAGAAGATTGCAAATAAGGGGAATTGCAGTAAATTCGTTACAATAAATATTGCATGCAATATCAGTAGTAAGACCCACTTTGCTATATTTTGCACTGGCTGGTCAATAAAGGTCTCACATAGACTGAATGTGTCCATAGTGTTACAGGATACCAGGATGTTATAAAATAACTTCATATTCTTGGAAAATACTAGAAGTTTTCCAGAGGCCCTATTATGTATGTAACTCGATTCAAATGGAAATTCGATTTGAACGATGTCAAATTACATAAATTTATAAATTTTTTTCAAATCCGATAGAAATTTCTTTTGAATCGAGGCCCTTGGACATATCTTAATTATTTTATCCCCAGAGATCTTACAACTCTGCAGCACCTAGGAGCTGGAGCCTTGACCTCGCAAGCGTAAGACGTGAACATAGGACGTGCTCATCCGTGTAGTCCTGCATCCCGAGCTTTCTACATCTGCTGTTATTGCCGAGGCCAAATGTATAAGTATGCGACGCCAGATGTCAGAAACTTATTTGATTTGCGATGATTCTGGTATTGGCAAAAGTGAAATTTTGTAAATTTTCTGGCTTCCCAACAATCGAAAGAACCCTCAGTGCTTTGAAAAAATAAAAGAAGATTCATTTTAAACCCTCTCTCCCACAAAGTAGATTAAGTCCTCATCCACCGGTCTCCTAAATTTAGTGGATATTATTTTCCTTCCTCTAATTCTTTGAGACGGAGCGTCTTCATTCAAATATAGAAAGATAAATAAGCTTTAGCTAACTCACTGTGCTAAGCACTTTCCATTCATCTGAGACCAGAAATATCACGTCACTCTGCTAAGGGCAATGTATACGTGGCCGATGCACAATCAGCCTATATTTCTTTGTACGGGAAGAATCGTTGAGAAAATCTCAATATTCACCATATATGACCGACTTTCCTCGAATCCGGAATACGCTCTGTAAATGTTTATCAATAGAATCTGCGCTTGATGCCTGCATTCATGTATCCATTAGCGTCTACTACCTCTGTTTTATAGCCCTTTCAGATATCGAAGACGGTTGTAATCAAGTTAGTCCAGACACAAACATGAACGCTCAAGTCGTATTAAGTAACTGGGTCCTTTTTGGTGGTGGTAATAGGTTTGCTCTAATTGCAGACCATAAAAACAGTTCAGAAGGTTTAGAAGAGTGTTGCAGTAGTTTTTCGGATATAAATTCTATACCTCCATGTATTAACATTTCCGAAATTAGACCGACTGCAGCAGGAATGATTTGTTTGGCGCTTCGAATCATCGGGTTCGTGGATTTGACTCGCCTTTTACAACAGGAATGCCTTTCCACGGGAATATTATAAAACCCTTAATCCGTACGGTCAAATTGGATCATTTGTACTAGCCCTGCCATTTTGGCAACATTTCGACATGACCATATTGAACCTTCTAGGCCATTCTGCCGCCCACTCCCTAGTTACATGAGGAATAAAGGCCCGACAAAGCCTCGCTTCCTTAATATGTGCATGCTTGTCAATTGGATTGGAGAAGCTGTGAAGCTATAAAGCTTTGTGTGTAAGGATAGTGATGGCAGGCCTTTATTTCAAACAATTGGTACCTTTTTCTAATAAAAAGCTCGTTTTGGACAGTGCCAAATCTCCTCAAACTTTAAACTGAGCACCTAGATTCCTGATCCAGGGAAATGGCAAAAGCACTGGCATGACAGGGCATGCCAGATTCTTCTCGTTGAAGAGCGCATAATAAAACTGTCCGGCGCATGCAAACATCTACTTAAAGACCGAATTCATAAACAGGTTTGCTTCAGATGTACATAGGTGTTCGAGCTTCGATCGCGCTAATGTCAATTTCTTAAAAGGCAAATCCCTTTCTTTGTGGGTTCAGCTGTTGTTAGACTAGACTCAACAACTAAGTATTTGTAGCGATAAACTTTAAACGTAACTTACCACCCAGACAAGCTCCCAAAGCCAAAGCCCACACTAGCGGTTGTAACGGTAAATTTAAAGCCGAATTTTCCGCCAAAGAAATTGTGATTTTTACCATCATCGTTGTTAAAGGAATATTATCGACAAACGCCGAGGTTATAGCTGAGACCTAAAAGAGAAATAAGAAAACTTTAGTTTTAATACTAAACAGTCATAAAATCTGTATACGCACCCAAAGTATAATAAGAACCGCTACCATAAGACGTGAACCCTCACTAACGCCCAAAATTATACTTTGCGTCATTTGACCAACCCATTCAATGAGACCAAGTTCAGACAGCGCTTCCATAAGAATAAAAAGAGCAGCAAAAAATAATAACGTCGACCATTCAACACGAGCCAATATAGCTTCCATATCTTCAATATCGGCTAAAATGAGCAAGAAAATGGCACCCAGCAGAGCCGTCCAGCCTAAGGAAAGACGTTGCAGCTCAGGAACTGAATGTAAGAAAAATAAGCATATGACGAAGACGAGCGCAAAGGTACATTTGACGAGCAGAGATTTATTGCGTATGGGATACTTTGCTTGCAGCTGAGTGAGTGTCTGTTTATAATTTGGCGCTGGATCATCAGCTTCGGTGACACGTTTTCTTAGACTACGCTTCAGACGATTAACTTTCTTCATCAACGTTTGGCGCACAATTTCCTCATCTTTCGAGTAGGCGGAGAGGCTGTGCGCAGCGCGCTTCCACACATGAATCTCGTGACGTAACTCCTCCACCTCGGGCGAGTCTTTAAATTGTAGATCGTTGATGTTGCGGAACTTGAAACGTAATTGCACATAAGTTTGCACCATTACCAGCAATACACCGGGCAGCATGTGAAGCGTGAATATAGCAAAATTGACACCCTGTATTTGTGAATGAAATATTTTCGTTAGTTTCGAAAGAAGATAGAAGTTTGAAAAATCACTTACATTGCGTGCAATGAAATTATTCGAAGCAATTATCACATTTGGTGGGTCACCGACGGGCGTAAGCGCGCCACCAATATTCGAATAAATTACCATACACATTAATATAGGCACCGGATTCAGCGACATAACCTCACACAAACGTATAGTAACGGGTGTCATAAGCAAAACAGTCGTTACGTTATCGAGGAATGAAGAGAGTACGGCCGTAAATAGGCATAGACAATTGATGAGCGGCCAAATGTGTCCATTCGTTATCTGAAGAGGCAAAAAAGACAAAGAAAAAATTTATTCAGTTTCAGCCCAGCAGCCGTATCTGTCACACTCACCTTATAAGCATACACAGCCAAATAATCAAAAATACCAGTCTCTGAAAGTATAGCTACAAGTATCATCATACCAAAGAGTAGCAACAACGTCTCCACATCAATCCAACCCATAATGGTAGCCATAGAAGGGCGTGAATTTAGTGCTGCCAATATACCAACGGACAAAGTTGAAGCAATCATTGCCGCAAAAGTGCGATTCACAACTTCCCAAATAATCATTACATATAGGCCACATAAAACTATCGCTGCATAGATTACACCCTCTTTCTTATAAATTGGCGACTCATCAATGGAGAGTTGCAGCGGAAATTCCGTATCAAAATTGGTAATGAAACGTAAATTTAATTTAGTATAATTAGATTGCAGCAGTAGATCTTCATCTACATCTGATATGTCATAATTATTTGATTTCCATGTTTCTTTAGTTTTATCCAATTGTTCTGGATAGACGAGCACCAGTTTCCAAACTGTAGAAGCATCTTCTACGAAGAACTCTTCACCGCTCCCGTTATAATATTTACGTTGTACTTGAATATGCAGCATAGGTGGGGCGCTTTTGTTTGTACCAAATGGATCAGACTCTTGTTGGCGAAAAGGTCCCTTTAGTCTGAGCCCAAGTCGTGTTAGGGAAGCCGTCGTTACTGGGAATACTGGAAAGAGGTTTAGAAAGAACGTATTGGTGTAAGTTTTTACATAAATTTTATCAAGGTATGCGATTTTGTGCTTACATTTTTCTTCTCCTTTTCTAGGAATACTGATCAGCCTAAACTCATCGACGTGCTCATTATTCGACATCAGGAATGCCGTAAAGACAGCCCAAACCACCAGGAGTATGGAAATTTTAAACCATTTGAGGATTTTCTATAGTAAAAGAAATAATAATTTAAAATATTATTAGCAATAAAGGTTAAGTTTGAAGCAAATAGACAACAAAGCAAACGTTCTTAATACGATTTCTTTGCGCTCCGGATGTAAGTTTACGTAGCAGCCCTGAAATGTTACAGATCTAGACAATTACTGTCCTATTCTGTACTGATTACAAAGAAGAAATAACAAGGATCTTTGTTATAAAATGCATCTATCAGCTTGGAATATACTAAAAGATCTCAAGGCTCCATCCCAATTGCCACATGTATTATTGTAATTGTAAGCTAGTCACTTTTCCTGAAGGGGAGTTTAACAGTTGTATGCTATCCAACTTGTTACTTGTAGATAAATAGTTGTATGCTATCCAATAGGAGTCTCCCAAGCATATATTATTTTTGCGATTTTTTTGTATATGTAATCCACCAGAACAAAACCATGTATCGAAATGATTGTCTGTGCTAAATGGCGAGTAGTCTAAAGTGGAACTTAAGTTATTTTTGAGATGTTCTTATATCTCTCCGCACAGGTTAGGAACGGCCACAGGCTCCATGAATCTATAAAGTAGTGAAACCTTTTCCACCTTTCGGCATCCTAGTTAAACCAGTGAAATACGACCCTTTGCGGAGTGCAAAGACCTCCTTAACATTGCCAAAAGACTAGAGCCAGAACAGACACTTGGTTGTCGGACATGATTGCTACACTTTTGTATATGTATCTAGTAATGCCTCACAAGCCTCTTTTTTGGTGAAAATCTACGACTGAAAAACACCTGCTGAGTATAGAGACGGCAAGCTACGTTTTTCGATGAGAGAGTCGCGAAAATTCCACTCCCAGGCCATATTGGATACGTCTATGTCAATTCTCTTTAAGAGCTCCAAATCTACTCAAAACGTGCTCGATCGTTTCCCTCTCCAACCCGCACTTTCTACATCTGCTATCACTGACCAAGCCTAATTTAAAGGCATGTGGAGCCAGAATGCAGTATCCAGGCAGAATACCCGTCATGAGTATACAGTGCTCACTTTTTAATGATAAAAGCAACTTTGTTAGTCTCTGGTTGTAATACCTACACATCTTCGACACTTTACAGCTCCGCGCAGGGGCCCATGCCTTTACCGCTTGGTCGATCATGTGCATCTCTCTCGTTCTCCTAAGCTCACCCAATCTGATTTGGACGTCTGCGGGGCAAGCTTCAAGGGATGCGCCCTTTTTAGCTGGTTCATCCGCTTTTTCGTTCCCATCTATTCCCATGTGCCCTGGGACCCAGCATAGATGAATGCTTTTCCCTGTCCCGGTTCTTTCCAGGAATTGCTTACACTCTAACACACTTACATGATGTGCTATGCGAGATTACTGCCTTAATTGCTACTTGGCTGTCAATATAAAAGTTAACACGGCTGCAGTTTAAGCTATTCCCTTCGAGTGTTTCTACAGCTTGGGTTACGGACATCTGCTTGTAAAACGCTACAGTGATCTGGCAGCTTGTAGGATCTGTTTGTTTCCGGAGTCACAGTATATAGCAGACCCTACTCCTTCCACTACTTTGGAACCATCTGTGTATACATGTATCGCCTCGTGTGCCATTTTATTACCTTTGCGCCAACCATACACTTCTATTGTGGCTTTAAGAGCCCCTCGAAGCGCAGACAGGGAATCAGGTAGTATATTCGTCCTGTAATTGATGACGCTATACTACAATGCCCTTTAGAAATGTCTAAGCTTATATTGAATAATATCTGACTTTGTGCAGAAAACTATTGCCTATGTTATAGACTCCAGTTATCTATCCAAATTATACCGTTAGAGCTGTAATATACTAAGGATCGGTTAGGACAAACTGATCGGTACGTAAGGACTTCACATAAGCTGACTAGAAGGTTGTTCGACAAGCAAACAGAAAAAAGTCTTTTTAGAGTATGAGCCACTAAATTTGTTTAACTATACTCATTACACTTACCCTCGCGCGCGTATGCGTTTCCTCGTGCTCGTCATGATTATCTTCGTTATTAATTTCCATATCTCTGTATAATAAGAAGTTATGGACATAATTAATAAGTTGTTAATAACATATTCAAGTCAATATCGATATAGTTATATGTACATATGTAGACAATATTATTTACCTAACGTCCAGGGTGCGCACTTGTCCCAATTCATTGGTCACGTTAATGCCCACCTTAGTAAATGCATTTGGCGCCTTAACATAATCGGGCATATCAGGCGAAGGCAATGGATCCAAGTCTATTATAATATAGTAATAAGTAATAAAAAAACATGAAAGAAAAATAAGAAACCAAAAAAAATTAAATTTGATGTACAACATAACACTCATAATCACATAACAAACAATTCAATTGATGTTTCTACTTTTTGTTTGTTGTGGAAATAAGAAAAAATAATACTTAGCGAAATAATAATAATAATAAAGTTATTGAGATGATGATAGAAAATGAAGTCAACATATTGACAAAGGGCAACAAAAAACTACTTAAATGAAAAAAGCGCAAAACCACAAAAAGATATGCTTTCGTAATACCTACCTACTTCATAAAAAAAAAGATTCTTATAAATATTTATAACAACTAGAGTTCGCCCAGTGGTTAAAATTCAACCACAGGAAAGGAAAGGAAGGAAAATTAATGGAAGGGAAATGAAAATAATAGCAATGAAAGAAAAGAAAAGTAGAGGAATGGAAAGGAAAAGAAAAGAAAAGAAAAGAAAGGAAAGGAAAGGAAAGGAAGGAATATGAATAGAGAAATGAAAGTAAAAGAAAGGAAATAAAAAGAATATTAAAAGAAAGGAAAGGAAAAGAAAGGAAAAGGAAAGGAAACGAAAGGAAAGGAAAGCAAAGAAAAGAAAACAAAGGAAAGGAAAATAAAAGAATAGAATTGAAAAGAAAGGAAAACAAAGGAAAGAAAAGAAATAGACATGATGCATGAACAGCTATGTATTTTTGTTTAATTTTTATTGTGTACAAAGCAACTCCTCGGCCATGCTCACGATTCAGCATAGTACACAAAAAGCAAGTACACACACACAGCGTGTCTATAGTATGAATAAGTGCATGTGTAGTGTTGTGACTTTCATGTAAAATTTTTATACTCAGTTGAGCAGAGCTCACAGAGTATATTAAGTTTGATTGCATAACGGTTGGTTGTACAGGTATAAAGGAATCGAGATAGATATAGACTTCAATATATCAAAATCATCAGGATTGAAAAAAAATTTGATTTAGCCATGTCCGTCCGTCCGTCCGTTAACACGATAACTTGAGTAAATTTTGAGGTATCTTGATGAAATTTGGTACGTAGGTTCCTGAGCACTCATCTCAGATCGCTATTTAAAATGAACGATATCGGACTATAACCACGCCCACTTTTTCGATATCGAAAATTTCGAAAAACCGAAAAAGTGCAATAATGCATTACCAAAGACAGATAAAGCGATGAAATTTGGTAGGTGAGTTGAAATTATGACGCAGAATTTAAAATTAGTAAAATTTTGGACAATGGGCGTGGCACCGCCCACTTTTAAAAGAAGGTAATTTAAAATTTTTGCAAGCTGTAATTTGGCAGTCGTTGAAGATATCATGATGAAATTTGGCAGGAACGTTACTCCTATTACTATATGTACGCTTAATAAAAATTAGCAAAATCGGAGAAGGACCACGCCCACTTTTAAAAAATTTTTTTTTTTAAAGTAAAATTTTAACAAAAAATTTAATATCTTTACAGTATATAAGTAAATTATATGAAAATTCAACTCCAGTTATGATATGGTGCAACAAAATACAAAAAGAAAATTTCAAAATGGGCGTGGCTCCGCCCTTTTTCATTTAATTTGTGTAGGATACTTTTAATGCCATAAGTCGAACAAAAATTTACCAATCCTTTTGGTAGGGGCATAGATTTTATGACGTTAACTGCTTTCTGTGAAAATGGGCGAAATCGGTTGAAGCCGCGCCCAGTTTTTATACACGGTCGTCCGTCTGTCCTTCCGCATGGCCGTTAACACGATAACTACAGCAAAAATCGACATATCTTTACTGAACTTAGTTCACGTACTTATCTGAACGCACTCTATCTTGGTGTAAAAAATGAACGAGATCCGACTATGACCACGCCCACTTTTTCGATATCGAAAATTCCGAAAAATGAAAAAATGCCATAATTCTATACCAAATACGAAAAAAGGGATGAAACATGGTAATTGGATTGGTTTATTGACGCGAAATACACCTTTGGAAAAAACTTTGTAAAGTGGTTGTGACACCTACCATATTAAGTAGAAGAAAATGAAAATGTTCTGCAGGGCGAAATAAAAAACCCTTGAAATCTTTGCAAGTATTACATATATAAATAAATTAGCGGTATCCAACAGATAATGTTCTGTGTCACCCTGGTCCACATTTTGGTCGATATCTGGAAAACGCCTTCACATATACAACTACCACCACTCCCTTTTAAAACTCTCATTAATACATTTAATTTGATACCAATATCGTACCAACACATTCTAGAGTCACCCCTGGTCCACCTTTATGGCGATATCTCGAAAAGGCGTCCACCTATAGAACTAAGCCCCACGCCCTTTTAAAATACTCATTAACACCTTTCATTTGATACCCATATCGTACAAACATATTCTAGAGTCACCCCTGGTCCACCTTATGGCGATATCTCGAAGAGGCGTCCACCTATAGAACTAAGGCCCACTCCCTTTTAAAATACTCCTTAACACCTTTCGTTTGATACCCATATTGTACAAACGTATTCTAGAGTCGCCCCTGGTCCACCTTTATGGCGATATCTCGAAAAGGCGACCCCCTATACAACTACAACCACTCCCTTTTAAAACCCTCATTAATACCTTTAATTTGATACCCATATCGTACAAACACATCCTAGAGTCACCCCTGGTCCACCTTTATGGCGATATTTCGAAACGGCGTCCACCTATAGAAATAAGGCCCACTCCCTTTTAAAATACTCATTAACACCTTTCATTTGATACCACCTTTATGGCGATATTTCGAAACGGCGTCCACCTATAGAACTAAGGCCCACTCCCTTTTAAAATACTCATTAACACCTTTCATTTAATACCCATATCGTACAAACGCATTCTAGAGTCACCCCTGGTCCACCTTTATGGCGATATCTCGAAAAAGCGAACACCTATACAACTACCACCACTCCCTTTTAAAACCCTCATTAATACCTTTAATTTGGTACCCATATCGTACAAACACATCCTAGAGTCACCCCTGGTCCACCTTTATGGCGATATTTCGAAACGACGTCCACCTATAGAACTAAGCCCCACGCCCTTTTAAAATACTCATTAACACCTTTCATTTGATACCACCTTTATGGCGATATTTCGAAACGGCGTCCACCTATAGAACTAAGGTCCACTCCCTTTTAAAGTACTCATTAACACCTTTCATTTAATACCCATATCGTACAAACGCATTCTAGAGTCACCCCTGGTCCAACTTTATGGCGATATCTCGAAAAAGCGACCACCTATACAACTACCACCACTCCCTTTTAAAACCCTCATTAATACCTTTAATTTGGTACCCATATCGTACAAACACATCCTAGAGTCACCCCTGGTCCACCTTTATGGCGATATTTCGAAACGACGTCCACCTATAGAACTAAGCCCCACGCCCTTTTAAAATACTCATTAACACCTTTCATTTGATACCACCTTTATGGCGATATTTCGAAACGGCATCCACCTATAGAACTAAGGCCCACTCCCTTTTAAAATACTCATTAACACCTTTCATTTAATACCCATATCGTACAAACGCATTCTAGAGTCACCCCTGGTCCACCTTTATGGCGATATCTCGAAAAAGCGACCACCTATACAACTACCACCACTCCTTTTTAAAACCCTCATTAATACCTTTAATTTGATACCCATATCGTACAAACAAATTCTAGGGTCACCTGGTCCACCTTTATGGCGATATCTCGAAACGGCGTCCACCTATGGAACTAGGGATCACTCATTTTTAAAATACTTATTAGCACCGTTTTTTTTTGATACCCATATTGTACAAACAATTTCTAGGGTTACCCCTGGTCCACCTTTATGGCGATATCTCGAAAAGGCGACCACCTATACAACTACCACCACTCCCTTTTAAAATACTCATTAGCACCTTTTTTTTTGATACCCATATTGTACAAACAAATTCTGGAGTCAACCCTGGTCCACCTTTATAGCGATATCCCTAAATGGCGTCCACCTATAGAACTATGGCCCACTCCCTCATAAAATACTCTTTAATGTCTTTCATTTGATACCCATGTCATACAAACACATTCCACGGTTTCCCTCGGTTCATTTTCCTACATAGTTATTTTCCCTTATGTTGTCACCATAGCTCTCAACTGAGTATGTAATGTTCGGTTACACCCGAACTTAACCTTCCTTACTTGTTTATATTAAAATGATTTTTAAAATTTTTTAAATTTATGGATAACAGTGCAGCTCAAAATTTCCTGTCAATACATATATAATTTGTATACCTTAGAATTATAGTTTAGCAGGAAACGGTTCCACATTTTTTCATCTTGTCTATTTATATATAAGATAAAGAGAAATAACTTGCTTTGATATCAATTTAAAGTGGGGCTAAGAAAATTGCCGGAAATGAAAATGTGTTTACGCAATGTACGCTCGATGAATTTAAATGAATTTTTCCCAAAATATGGACTAGTATAATACATTTCGTATTTCGACAACAACCATTTGATACACTTACTTGTCCACTAAAAAAACTAACTACTAAGTATTCAATTTGTTCATCCAAAACAGTCATGTCTTGTTGTTTCATTTGGCTTATCGCTATGAATGGGTAGAAAACTGATTTAAGTGCGAAACATGATTTCGCCTTTTATTGTTATTGCCATGTGGACAAGAATATCTTCACTAACTTATGTATGACTATTTTAAGAATATTATAGAAGATTAATTCGTATAATAATAATAACAATAAGTTGTTTGTAATTCATTAATGTAGTTCTGAATATCCTTCTACTTGTACTTTTAAATAATTTTGGCCTAATTGAGTGCTAAAACTTACACGTCAAAAATGAGAAATGGCCCAAGTTTATTTACTTTTTATTGAATATAGCTAAATTTATTTATTCATATTATAGTCTAGGACAATCAAACCTCCTCACAGAATGACATAATTAAGCTGACTGTGAAATAGAAACTTAGCATCAAAGACTACACCAAGATCTGATATTTCATCAACCACCCTCAGCGTGGAGACCCCATTACAATACGAAGCAGGAAGAACATTTCGAGTTTTCGCAAAGGTAATACTAAACATTTACTTATATTTGAAAGCAGATGATTCTCTCTACAACAGTTTATTACGTTATCAGGATCCGATTGGAGCATAGTGGACTCAAATTGCGTCGTGATTGACGCAAATATCTTTAAGTCGTCAGCATACAGTAAGAAGTTAGCATACCTGAAACAATGGCATATTTCATTGATAAAAATAACAATTAAGAGGGGTTCCAACACACTTCCTTGGGGTACAACAGATGTGGCAATAAACGACCGTGAACAGATACTATCCACCACAACAACATAGCTTCGATCTGCCAAGGAAGAATTCACCCAATATAGCATACTAGAATGTAAGCCCAAGCCAGCAAGTTTGGATATTAGTAATGAATTGTTGGCTTTATATTTGTAATGAATTGTTGACTTTCTTTAGAAGGTTAGTGCATGGTACAATAGAAATTTGGCTGGAAAGTAATTATTATTTTACCTTTGACAATGCAATGGTTTTGTATTACTAGAGCTCTGGATAATTGCTTAACCAAATACGTGGCGTTTCACGTTAAGTGCTTCTACTTAAAAAACTTGATATCTCTAATACTGTGAAAAAAGATGTAGCGAAATATGAACGGATTGAGATAATAGAGGGTCTCGAAATTTCGCTCACTCTTGCTTGAGATAATTTTCGATAAATATTTAACCTAACAAATTTTTTTATTTAATAATTTGGGAAAAATTTAAGCACGTTATATCGGGAAGGACAACAGATTTTTACTTACAAAATATTTGGAGATAATTGTTTTTTCCGTACTTTTCAAAAGACAAAATTTAAAAACATATTATTTATATTACTTTTCTGCAATTTTAAAATCTTTTGCAATATCGACCTGATTTGTTTTTTATATATTTAACGGAATGAAATTGTGTATAAAGTTTGCCACGAATTTGAAAACTGTAAAGTCCAGGCGCGGATCTACGGGGGTGGGGGACACCACCCCACCCCACCTCCCAAAAGGTCGAGAAATCCGAATTTGGTTCAGAAATTAAAATATACGCTTATTGAAATCGTTCGACGTTCGGAAATTGTTCATGGCTATTATATATTTTCAAATTGTTAGATTACGATCATTTTGCTGGCTGGGAAGACATTTGGGCTTAAATCGTATTTTGTAAATAGTTTGTATTAAACAACATGTTGTAAACCCACGCCAAACCTGTACAATCGATAGTCATATGGGTGCTGGTATATCGTGCTACATGCATGCTGTTATGTGTGCTGGTATATCGATCGATCAGCTGTGAATATACTGTCAGAACTATTGCGAACATATCAAAGTGGCAAAGTGTTTTTATTAAATTGTGGGAGTTATAATATTTTATCCTTCGAGATTAGTGCTTGAATTTGCTTTTTAATAAAGCAATTGTGAAAAATAGAAAATGGTACGTAAATATATTGTTACATGCATTAGGCATTCAATGTTTCGCACTCATTGGGCAACATATAATTTAAAGTGGAATTCACTCGTACTCGTTACAGTGTGCGATGAATAATATAATAATATATTGTGTAATAAAATTTATGTTTCCAGTCTTACCAGCAGCCATCAATTTCCACTTTCTTTCAACCTCTTAAGAAAAAAAAGATTAAATAGGCTTTTTCAGATCATGTTGACGTGGAAAATCAACTTACAGATACTACAGAAACTAGTACCTCATTGGATCAAGAAAATGCAAGTTCAACGAAGGCGACATAGTCGGCACTAGTTCATTGTCTTCAAAAGAAGCAAATGATAATGCTATGTCCGATTTCTCCAGACACGTAGGTCATTATATCGACATAAAGATAAGCGACTAAGTGAAAAGAGAACTCCTGGAAAACCCTTGGATACCATCAAAGAATTACACATTTCCATTTTCTACTAGAACAATTTGTGGCAAAGAGATTAAAAAGTATGTATCGCATAAAAATTTAGCTGATTACAGTGAATAGCTGGTTTTATCTGATGTAAAAAAGGGCTCTATTGCAAGTACTGCCCATGGTTCACTATTAATAATGTAGGAGGTTATGCAAAAAATACACCTTTAGGAGTCCTCGTCACGAAACCCTTAGTCAACTTCAAAAATATATCTGACAAATCAGGAGTACTGGAAATCCATTCTTAAAACCTATACCACAAGGATGCAGTTGCCGCAGCCAAAGACTTTTTGAAAAATTACCACAATCCATAATTCGACGTGCACAATGTGATTAATGAAGATTACCTATTACAACGTCAAGAGAACAGAAAATTTTTGAAGTCTATTGTAAGAGCAGTTATTTTTCTCGGAATGCAAATCACGACATTTCGTGGGCATAGGGATGACGGGAGTATTGTAGAAGAAACAGACCCTGGACGGAACGAAGGAAATTTTCGGGCACTGCTCAGTTACCCGATTGAATCAGGAGATGCAATACAAGAAACCCGCTTAAAAATTTCTTCGTCGGTTGCGAAATATACCAGTAAAACAACCCAAGATAAACTAATCGATTGCTGCCGACTTGATATTCAAGAAAAAATTTTGCAACGTGTCAGTGAAGCTGAATTCTACTCTACTAAATTTGATGAAACCTCAGATTTATCAGAAAAAGCACAGGTAAATAATTCTCTAGTTTTTTTTTCTAACATTTTCAGTAAATTCCCAATAAGCAAAATAATTTTTCAAAACCTAAAAACCTAAAAAAAAAGAAGGAACTTTTTTCTAAGCGCTCTAAAAACTGCACACATCACTGGCATAAGCGAAGCAAGTTTTCGTTCGTTAAAATTTTTGGCAAAGAAACAAAAGCAAACGAAAATAACCAGTACCTGACCATATGCTTTGCGAATTTTTAAAATATTTCTTTTCCATACAGATAAGTCTCATACTACGGTATATCGACGTTTCTTCCGGAAGACTTTGCGTCAGAGAAGATTTCATAAATTTGGTGGATGATTTTGGAGAACTTTCCAAAGAAGTAAATAGACGTGGTGGAGATCTCAACGAAGACTGTGGAATTTTGAAGATGTTGATGAAGAAAGTGAAAATACAGAAGACAACGTAGAATTATCTTTGACCGGGCTAGCCCTAGGGAAAATTCTTTTGAAAAAAGTGAAGAAACTAAACTTTAATTTAGAAAACTGTGTCTCTATAGAGAAATTCTTTCAAAATGCACATGCTAAACGTTCTACAGCATTATCGGAAATTTTTGGGCACAAACTCAAAAGTTTGTGTGATACAAGATGGGTCGAACGACATGATTCTGTACTCCAGTTTGTCGCAGATTTTCCAAACATTATTAAGGCGTTAAATAAAGTTAGTAAATAGAACAACAGAGAAACAGCGGGTAAAGCAATAGTACTTGTTGCTGCTCTGAGCGCATTCGAATTTATAATAGGACTGTTTTGTTTAAGTGGTGTTTTATCTTTGACACGCCCCCTTAGTGTATCTCTTCAAAAAGAAGACACAGATTTGGAAAACTCTTCCCAAAAAATCGTATCGCTAATCGCAGTTTTAGTAGATCAATGACGAGAGGCCGAAGAAAATTTTAGGCAAATATTTACTGATGCAAAGAAATTGGCAGAAGAATTGAACATAGATGTAAGGAAACCAAGAACAATTGGAAGACAAACAAAATGAGAAAATCACGAAACATCTAACTGTGAAGACTATTTCCGCGTCTCCAAGTACATTCCTATTCTGGAAAATATAATAGAAGATTTGAAAATCGATCTTCTCCAGAAGTTTTGTCTGGCTTTCAGATATGTTCATTGCTCCCGAAGAATATAAAAGATACGACAACGTTTGAAATTACAAATTTAATCGAATATTTAACACAGCGGCTCTCCACACTTTTGAAGGAATCCGATAAACTTCTTTGTTTAAGACTTCTAGGAGAAATGACTCATTGGCAATATTTTTGGAAGCAAAAGACAGCCGAAAATTCTCAAACAACCTCTGGTATATCAACTAACGCTGTGGAAACTTTGGAATTTTGTGACAAAGATGTATACCCGACCATCCATGCTTTGCTCAAAATTTTATGTACGATGTGTGTCACGAATGCAAGCGCCAAAAGGTCTTTTTCAACATTACGTTTGTTGAAAACATGGCTCAGAACGACTATGCTTCAGCAAAGATGCATCGGTCTGGCGTTGCTGAATATACATTCTGACATTGAAGTGAAACCTGAAGATATCGTCGAACGATTCGCGAATCAGGGAGGACATAGGATGGTTTTATAGTGCGTGTTTCATTTTGAGTGAAAATTTCTGAAACGGATAACTTAAAAACGTGATAATTTATTTTTGAGCAACAGAAGTATTATTTGATAGCTGCCGACAATACAAAAAAATGCTTATCTTCAATTTTTACAAAAAAAAAAAAATTGTGTCCTTAATAATTTCCATTTGAGTTTTTTGTCCGAAAAAGGACAAAGAAAATTCAAATGGTCATAATTAAGTATATAGTTTTTGTTGGAAAAATCGTAAACGAGCATTTGTTTGTATTATCGATAGTTATCAAATAATACCTTTGTTGCTCAAAAATAAATTATGACGCTTTGCGGTGATCACTTCCAGAAATTTCTGTGTCTTTAAACTTAACATTTATTTACATTGTTATAATTACATTGTTTTATTAAAATTATACAAGTATGAAATGTGCACACCCAGTGATGATAAATTTACCAAATAAAAAATACAAAAAGTATTTAAAAACAGAATACATACATACATACTTTCGAAAATACTTTGAAATCGAAAGCTTAGATTTGGGTATTATTGAGCGCTGTACGCAGATCAAAAGCAAACATTCAAGAAAAATTGTGAATTTTTCTTGAGCATGAAAATAGCAGTAGGCACAAAATTTTGGCATTTCACGATGCATGGCAATTTATACATGAATACCGCTTTTATAAAAATAAAACATTATGAAATCTCAAAAGTTGTTCGATTTGTAAAATAATGACCCATACAACTGATTACTCGAAAAAACTTATTATTCGATTGATCACAAAATAAAATTAATCCGCTTTTACAAAAATTAGTCCCAAAGCCCTGTTAAGAAGCCATCATTGACTTTAATTTTCGTATTCGAATTCATTGCACCAAATTTTAGATTTTTTCGCGTTTACAATTTTTGCTTCGATGTAAGTTTTTATTGCATCAATTTTTTGCGTTGTGGCCGCGTCACAAAGATCTTTTTCATATAGGTGTGTTCAACGCAATCTTGTGCATGAAAGTTACATAAATCACGCAATATGTTGCTTTCTTAAATATAATCAGCACTTCAGACTTATCAAGCGAACCTTATTTCAACTTGCCCATTCACATTCAAAATTTAGCGAAACACTGATATAAACACACTTACTACACAAGAAAAATATTTGCTAACATATTTTGTCCTCTATTCTTTTGTTAAAATACAGTTTTGAAAAACATCGCCAAGATAAATCCTTTTTTTCATGCTTTACTGTAGCAAAGACTAAAGATTGCCAACTTTTGTATGTCATAAAAATGCGTGCAATCTACTCATCATGCATAAGATGGCGTTGAATGCATTTATATGAAAAAGTTCATTGTGACGGAGCCATTAGTATACTATTACAATACTATAACAAGCTAGTACAGTTTTGTGCTGGTACGCTTTTACGCCAGAGCATTGTTATATTCTAAGCCCTTTAACCCGCTCTTACGGTTACATGATTAAGATAACATACTGTAGCGCTTACGCTATAGCTCAATTTGAAACGTATTGTGTATAATATTAAGATATGTTGGGTCCCTGCATTCGATGGAAAGTTTACTGGAAAATGTATGGTTCTTTCTGTGTTATTCGAAGGTGGTTGAAGGGTTTCTGGTCAAAAAATTATTCATATTGACACCAAAGGAAGCGGTGACTGGCATCGCCTCAGCAGTAAGCGCCAATTAATGATAACGATGAATAAGATTTGGCATTACAAAGATATGACGTGCTTCGACATTTTTTTTAATACAACAAGTTCCATTTACTTACCGCCATGTATACGTTCATGTTCCATGCGAAACGATGCTAGGCTCGGATCTTGACGTATGCGTTCGGGCAGCGCACGCCATACTTGTAAGGCACCTTCTGTAACCTCTCTGGAAATAAAAGGAAAAAATATATATAACGAAAATGTGGTTAGGCATCTTATTTATTTGCTAGTACATATTGTGTTATATTTATTGTTCCTGAAAGCATCGCATTTTATGGGGGGAGCCAATTTTTCTCTTTTCTAACTGTTTAAAGCGGACGCCGTGGTGTTGTGGAAGCGTACTCCACCTACGACACCGAAGATGCTGGGTTCAAGCCTCGGGTAAAGTAAAATCGAAAATTAAGAAAAAAAGTTTTTCCAAGCGGGTTCGCCCCTCGGCAATGATTTGGCAACATTCTGAGTGTATTTCTTGAAAAGCTTCTCAGTGAAAATTCATTTTCCTTGGAAATTTGTAGGAAAAATTAATAGGAGCACAACGCACATTGGAAGTGAAGCCCGGCCTAAAATCTCTTCGGAGGTTATCGCGTCTTGCTTTTTTTTATTTATTAAACTTTTAACACACCCTTCTTTGTTTTTCATTATTTTGTTTACTGATGCTATTTCAGCTGTCAGTATGGACATTATTGATGTTGATGATTCTTGGAGCGTGTGGCACTAATCAGTGGGTGGATAACAACCCAATATATATGTAAATTGCCAAACAAATTTATATTTTCGTACAAACATATAAGTACACGGCTAAAAATCTGAGCCTAAATTTGAAGCCATTCATCGGCTTAACTCTTTGAAAATTGTTTCTAGTAAATTGGAAACGTCTCAATTATTAATTTTATTCCGTTTCAATTTTAAACATACAATAAGTCTTAAATCATAAAATTGTTTGAAAATAAACCAAAAGGGTTTCAAAAGTCCAAAAGTAGAAACTTGTATACACGTCTGGTTCTAAAGCAAACCCCAACAGTTTAAACTTGGTGATGAAAATTTAAAAATAAAAACTTTCATTTGTGAAAAATGCTGCAAGTCATGAATTCCTTTTCGAAACAATTTGTAGTACATTCGAGGTGGGTTGATGTGTTTTTTAAAAAGGCTGTAATAGCTTAATAGATGGAGCAAACTTCTAGAATCTGTGGCACGTCGGTTCGAAACCAGGCTACCGAATAATATTTTTTTTTAAACTGCAAGTGTAGACCTCCCTAGTTTTAAATTGAAACCCAGTTATGTGCTCTCAGGAGATCGGTAGTATCTATGTATATTTAACGTCAAATTTGGTTTGTTCCTATATGTAGCACAAACATGTTTCAGATTTCGGCTCAAACTTTTAATCGTATAGGTACAGCAGCGAACAGAAAACTGGCAATGGCATTTTTTATCAATTTGTGTCAGTTGAATTCTTTTTTATTTTCAATATATTAAGTAAAAAGTTGTATGAAATTTTGTAACTGAAACTACGCAAACCATTTTCAAAAATATTTTCGGCAAAATTCGAGAAAACTTCACGAAAATTTAAATTTTTTTTCCTTTGAGCGCTTTAAATTTTTTGGAGCTTGCAGTTTTAAGTTTTATAACCCAATCAATTTTAGTCTTACCAAGTAATAGCCATAGGTCTCTCGAAACTCTCACTGATTTTTTAAAATCTTTTTTTCCGAAGGGTGTTTAAGGAAAATATTTTTCAGAAATCAATGCGAATTATGAAAGCCCTATAACTCGTACTAGAATGGCTTATTCATAGAAACTCCGAGAACTACAAATAAAAATAAGTAAAAAGTTGTTTTTGTTTTTATCGGTTAATAAATGATTCAAGGTTCGATTCGAGCTCAAGGCCAGAACAATAATTTTTTTCTAATGATAATTATTGTTATTCTTTAATTTTTGTAAATTTTGAAAAATTGTATTTTGTTTTTGGAATAGTAAAAACAACAAACAAAATACAATTTTTCAAAATTTAGAAAAATTAAAAAATAACAATAATTATTATTAGAAAAAAAAAAATTATTGTTCTGGCCTTGAGCTCGAATCGAACCTTGAATCATTTATCAATAGGCCGATAAAAACAAAAACAATTGTTAATAAACCATGAGCACTTGGGAATGTCAAACAAAGTAATTGACAATAAACAAAAATCCAGCATTATCAGGGATTTGCACCAGATGGCGCAACACTGAATAAATATAGTTGGTAAAAGGAATAGAAGTAGCAAATTTGCCAGTGAAACAAACCACCACTGTATAGCTAAATGGTTAGCGCAGCGTGCCTAAAGCGTACTGATGATGAAGGCTTAGTACCCTTCGAAATGGATCTATCTGCGCAGCTATGGCAGGTTGTCTGAAAAATTTTCTACTTACTAATCTAAAAACCAAAAGCAGTAGAAACCCTGGAGGAGAATAGCTTAAGCTGCAACCGTGTTAACTTTTATATTGACAGTCCAGCAGCAATTAAGGCAATAATCTCGCATAACACAGCATCTAAATGCGTGTTAGAGTGTAAGCAGTCTCTGGAGAGAATCGGGACAGGGAGAAGCATACATCTATATTGGGTCCCAGGGCATATGGGAATAGATGGGAATGAAAAAGCGGACGAACTAGCTAAAAAGGGCGCATCCCTTGAAGCTTGCTCCGTAGATGTCCCAATTAGATTGGGCGAGATTAAGCGAAGGCGAGAGGTGCACATGATCGACCAAGCGGGAAAGGCGTGGTTTCAAGCGCGGAGCTGTAAAGTGTCGAAAATTATATGTAGGTATTACAACCTGAGACTAACAAAGTTGCTTCTATCATTAAAAAGTGAGCACTGTATACTCATGACGGGTATTCTGCCTGGATACTGCCTTCTGGCACCACATGCCTTTAAACTAGGCTTGGTCAGTGATAGCAGATGTAGGAAGTGCGGGTTGGAGGAGGAAACGATCGAGCACGTTCTGTGCTCGTGCCCTGCACTTGCCAGGCTAAGACTCCAGCTATTAGGAGTGATACAGCTGGCAGATCTAGAAGCAGCAAGTGGCTTAAGTCCTAGGAAGCTTCTAGTATTTGCCAAGAGGACGGAGTTATTTTATAACATAGGTCCTGGTTTTTGATAGGGTTTTTCAGTTTGGTCGTTAAAACAAACTTCTGGTAACACTACGGACTCAACAAGTCTATGTGAGGTCCTCATGGACCGGCCAGTTCAACCTACTTACCTATTCCAAAAACAAAATACAATTTTTCAAAATTTAGAAAAATTAAAAAATAACAATAATTATCATTAGAAAAAAATTATTGTTCTGGCCTTGAGCTCGAATCGCACCTAGAATAAGTAAAAAGTTCGAAATTTGCTTAAAATATTCTCAAATTTTTTCGAAAAAGTTTTTGAGATTAAAGAAATTTTTTCTTAAAATATCGGAAGTTAAAAAAGAAAAAATTTTTTTTGCGAAATTTTGAAAAAATTGCCACTATTTTTTCTGTTCGCTGCTGTACATGACTTTTATTGTGATAAATGATCCAAATGGCAGTCATCGTGTGATTATAATAGCATTATTATAAAACGCTTTTCTTTTTAGGGTATATTGGTAATTTAATGGCGTTTTATTAATATACCAAATTATTGTATGGTTTCTTGAACTAAAAATAAGACAGTTTCCAAATACAGCTACAAATGTAGTATACCTGAGAACGCTTTAGGGCTAGTTGGACTATCATGGAAAATCTCTCTCAGGTGTTTCAAAATTATTATCAAAAACAAAAAACTAAACTAAAATCTAAAATTTTGACAAGTTTTCCATTCTTAAAATTTCTAACTTATAATTTAATCTCGCTTCTTCTTACATAATATTGCAAAAAATAATAATTTTGTAGCGGTCTCGAATGATTACGGGCTGCGAATGGACGCACTGGATATTTTTCTTAGATAATATTGTCCCGGTAAATATATTTACAAGTTTAAATGCAAAATAGTTACCAATTACATTCATGCACGCTATTAAATACACAGTGCTACAATGATTTTACCCTTTTCAAGTGACCTGGTGTACGTTGTAGGCCTTGACGGGTACATCATGATAATGTGTTTCAAAATTGTTTAACACCCCCAAATTTTCAAGTTATTGTCTAAAAACCGTTTTCGCCTACTGCGCGCACTCAAACAATCATAACGTCGTCGTGTTTAACCGACAATTGGAAGTTCTGACAATTCTTTTCGGTATTCCCGCAGGGACGCATTTTGCACACAACGCCTTTGATCACGATGTGGCGTGTGATAAATCTTCCTTTCTTCAATTTATATTCACCAGAAGCCCGCATCAGTGATGAATTCAAACTAAGATACAGCTCTTTATACCCACACGGCTAAAACTTTATATTCTTTAATAGGGACGAGATTTCAATGTGCCAACAAAACGTTAGTCTACAAGAGATAGCGAGACAAAACCGTTAAGCCGGACGTCACACTCAGCAGGAATAGTCAAAACCTTCGAAGGAAAGCAGACGAATGGAATACGCGGCCGTATTCAGGCGTCTAGGGTAGCGGCATAACAACTCTAAAGGAGGGGTATGCTGTTCAAGCCGATGCAAAGAAGGTCAATTAATTAAGCCCCCTATGAAGAAATAAGAATTCGTAATATGAACAGTCATTACGCATCGTCCTCATATTTACACCCCACCTCATAATTACGCCCCTAACTGCATTACTCTTGGGTTTGATTAACACCGACGCGTGACGATAAACTAAATCAAGACAACGAAATTAGTTTCATGAGGGCTTTGACTTGATTTCAATTGGTGCCTGGCAACAAGAAAAAATAATATGTACCCACTTACCTAAAGCTTGCTCCGCACTAATGGCCGCGTCACATAAAATTTCTCATGTTCATGAGTTTTGATGCAAAAGCGAGCATCGTCACAATAGCGCATTATGTTGCGTTTGTAAATTTATTTAAAAGTACTTCAGACTTAGCTGTTGAAGCTTTTGATCGGTTTGCCCATTGACATAAAAAAATTTCATGATGCACTGTTATAAATATTTATTGGAATATACTAGAAAAATTCATAACATAGTTTGTCCCTTCTCATTTTTATATTTAATTCGGTAACAAAACGGTTGGTTTTACAGGAATCGAGATAGACATAGACTTCCATATATCAAAATCATCAGTATCGAAAAAAAGTTTGACTAAGCCATGTCCGTCCGTCCATCTGTTCGTCCGTTAACATGATAACTTGACCAAATATTGAAATATCTTCACTAAGTTCTGTACACGGGCTTATCTGTACCCAGCATAGATTGGTATTGAAAATGAGTAAAATCAGATGATAACCACGCCCACTTTTATATATATAACATTTTGGAACACACAAAAAATTATCTAGTAAATAATACACCTAGAATGTTGAAATTTGATGTGTGGACTGATATTGAGACTCTTGATAAAAATTTTAAAAAAAACTTTAAAATGGACGTGTCACCGCCCACTTGTGATAAAATCAATTTTAAAAATATTATTTATCAAAAATCAAAAACCGTTAAACCTATCATAACAAAATTCAGCAGAGAGCTTGTCTTTACTATAAGAAATTCTTGGAAGAAAAAATAACGAAACCTGCTAAGGGTCACCCCCAACTTTTATAATAAAGCTTTTTAAAGGGGTCATGGACGCATAAAATCAGCTATATCTTTACAAAAAAGAGCTTTATATCAATTATGTTTCTTTTCGCAAATGGAATTATAACAAAAAATAGGAAAAGAATTCGAATTGTTGAAAATGGCCGTGGCACCGCTTCTTTTGTGACTAAGCATTTTTCAATTTTTCAGGAGCAATAACTCGAAGAAAAATTACCGAAACGTGATAAGATGGGGTACACATATTTTACCTAAAGCAGGAAATATTTCTAGAAAAAATGGAGGACATCGGTTAAAGACCATCAACATTTACATAAAAGACTTCTAAACGGGTCATATACGAATATAATAAGGTATACCTTTGCGAAAAGAGCTTAATATTAATTTTATTTTTCTTTCTAAATGGAATTATATTAAGATATTACATTTTTTTTTAAAATGGGCGTAGTACTGCTGCCTCTTTTTTGACTAAGCAATTTTCTATGTTCCGGGAACCATGACTCGAAGAAATTATGTCAAGTCAGATGACGCTGCATTAAAAATCTTATGTGACAGGGCTTTAAAGGTAAGCTTTAAGATATGTTGGAAGTAATATCGCTTTTAAAGGTTTTATCACGTACATGTTTGCTCAATATTCATGAGTTACACGAGCGAGTAGCAATAAACACAGCAGCTCTCAATTTAAAAATAAATTTATATTTTTCTGAACGGCCAACAGCTGTTCCGTTGTATTGTGCTAGATGAAAAGCCACTAATCTCAATTTAGACACATGATAATAGAAATCCAGAAATCTTCATCAAACGCTCAACCATGAAAAGATGAAAAGGAATGCTTTAAATAAGACGGTTGAGTCCATTTTGATTCCAAAGTACACAAACACGACTAACGAGCTTAGTTAAGCATAGAATATTTAAGATTATTAAGTGATTGCTCAAAAGTTAAAAAGGCGTGCAGCATATCAAACTGGTGAGTGGCATATTTTATACGTAGAATATTGTAATCATTTTTATGTTTTCTGACAGCGATTTGTTTTCAAGTAGGGCGTCTCAAGCTGTGCGGAAATAAAAAGTATCTGCACCACAAGAATCTTACACAACTTTCAAATGGGTTGCTTAACTAATATTCACAATTTAAAATGCCTTACAATAAGGGGCGATATATCAAAAAACAAAAAGATACAAATACTGAGTGTAATTTGGTACATGCAGCGAGGGCGTATATAGATAGTATTTTGCAAGTATTTAAGCTACTGCTTAAGTTTTTTCTAGAATATCAGACGACGTTGACTTAGTGGTTTACGTTTAGTGTGGTTATAATATGAAATCTCAATCTGTGACGAATTGAATTATTATCCAATTGCCGGAGATTTCGCTTATCGTAATCGCTAAGAATGCCCTGTAAGAATACTTAAAGCTTCTTTGTTAGGCATTAATGATAGACTTTTCATATGAAAACTTTTTACAATAACTTGATTGTATCTGAGGTGAAAGAACGCGAAACTAAATTGAGCACGTGATGTGTGATCGACGTCACGTGCATCACCAGTATTCTTGATGGTTACACTCTACGAGGTCCAAATCTCGTCTCGGGACACTGTTTTGTTGCATCGAAAATACGCACAATGAACCGTATCACTAAAAACAAGTTGAAAATGTGCCCTCTGGTTTCGAATACTTACTAAGTGCAAATTATAAAAAAAGTTCAGTACCCTGTAAAAACAGCGAATTTAGTTTTTCTTTATAACTTATACATATATCTGAGCATATGTCCTGGCACCTATTGGGGTTCTTCCGTTTGGTCGTCTAACAAATTTTGGTAACAATATGGACACATTCAGTCTATGTGAGGCCTTTGTTGATCGGACAGCTCAACCTAACCTAACCTATATATTTGATCATGGATTTCAATGAATAATATATTGTTATAACGATATTAACTCAGGACACACTACTGTCCTTTTAGTGTTTACCGTTTATAGTGAAACTCGAAAGTAAGATACGAAAAGCATAGAGAAAAACCCTATTTTGCTGCTTTTATATGGTGCCCAATTTTTTTTATACTTTTTGAGTTCCTCATAAGGTATGTGTTCAAACATCTGCGTCCTTTTTCAACTTTTGTTATTATGCCATCATTATACGCTTTGACGCTTAAACCTGTATGCAGCTAAGAAAGTACACAAAGTATCACAAGAAAGGTTTCATATTTGCTCATGAACATACATCCGATGATTACCCTAATCGAGTCTGAAACCTGTCCACTGAGAGAAATATTCAACTTAACAATGTGCAGTATAATCACATTTCTCTTTGAATGCTACAACACAACTGCGTACCGCACTCGATGTCATCATAAGAGTCCAAAGAGCCTTTAGAATCAACTCGTACGATAAGCAATGTTGCAACGTCCTGATAAATAACGGTGATGCGCAAAAGGGCCGCGCTACCTACGGTTGCAACAACACCTGGTGTATAGTACCGGTATCGTAATGCGAATATTAAAGAGAGACGTTTTCTTAAAAAAAAATATATGCTTGAGGGCGAATGGCGTTGGAGCGAAGAGATTCACGTGCGAGCTCTGGAAAATTTTATTAGAAAACCTGGCAGATGACAAAAGTTTTAAAAACAAGGGCAAATTGCTCGCGGCAGTTTAAGGGGGCTAGGATTTTCATGAAATTTGAATGCTTGCTGGGTCGTTTTTTGCGGCGACAACCACAAGGACAAGTTCTTTCAGAATTGATTCTGACGACCTAATAAATGCGCACTCAGAGCGTGCTTAGATTATGAAGGCGACATTTTTCGACAATCCTAGCTATTGATGGAGATAACGAGTTCGATACCGAAATCCTCTACTACTGTTAACACTACAACAACAACAACGAAATATATAATTATATATTTTTCTTAGCGCAGTTTACTATGATATGGGATTAGCGGTCGATGACTTACTCGACCTTTCACGAAAAGGTGGCCGGGAGGTTGTGAACGGTGTGAAAGCTGCCAATGTATTCGATGAACGAAGATTACGTGAACGGATGGGTGATGTCAAATCCAACCAGTTAACTGGATTAACGGTGAATTGGTTGGCAGTACCCTAAATTATTGGTGGATCAAATAGCAGTGAATCAGTGAGTAGATGGCTGATGCCAAAACCATCCAGGGTAATGGATAACGGTGAAACGATTGACAGATGTGGCAAAGTAACTATCGAATGCAGAGTGGCGGAATTGGTGAAAGGTAGATGGCTAATACCGTATAGACGGTTAAGCGCCAATTAAGTAAATAAGTAAGATGGCTAATGTTCAACAACGAATACACACCAAAAACAATTGATAGCCGAAGTAGCCAACTGGAAATGTTATCGAGAGTGAAGGGCAGAATAAGGGAAGTGGCCCTTTCGCACAATATAAGGTAAGGGTGATTGTCACTGAACGACGACGACTCACGACGACGTGTTAAATTCGGTATTGCCGTCGTCGTTTTCGATAACTATTGACGACTACCGACACATGTTTGGTATTGGCAAATTTGCTGTAGTCGTCGCTCTCACACGACGCCGTTTCTGTCGATGCTGTTTTTACTGACGACAGAAGGAAAATTTTTAAGTAAAACATTTCTTTTTTAATTAACTAAATATACAAACATGTAATATGCATAGTTTTTTTTTTAGATATTCAAAATGAAAATAACGAGTGCGCAACAAATCGAGGTTCTTGTAGCTGGGCTAGAAAAATCGGAGTTATTTCTGATTTGTTTTCTATTGAGTCTAAGCTCTCTTTATTAATTTCGTCACTAGAGCTCGCACTACTAGCATAATAAAACATTTTGTTCAAATCTTCAAATGAAATATTTAAACAAATCTCAAATCGCGAAAAAAAGATACAGAAATAGTAAAAAAATCGAACAGCTGATACATAAATGGCAGATATGGTATATTTTCCTTTCGTTTTATCGATAAATTATCGTCGTCGTCTCAACAAGCTTAAGCGCAAAATACACAAAACGAACATTTCCGCGAACATTCCCGTTATGTCATGTTTCTGCGACCTTTTCTGTCGTGTATGGTGGTGTTTGCCAGTTCGCGCAAATGTTCGCCAAAAATCAAAATATTTTAATTTTTGGCGAATACTTTCGCTAACTGTTCGTGCGTGTATGGCGAAATAGCTCATAATCGTAGTAATTTCTGAACGGAGCAGACGTGCGCGGAAAAGTAAAATGGACAATAAAAAATTTCTGAGTGAATTTATTGAAACGTATAAATCTTTGCCATCATTGTGGCAAGTAAAAAGCAAAGATTATTGTAATAGAATTAAAAAGAATAATGATTATGCGACTTAATCGAAAAATTAAAAAATTTTTTGTAAAAGTTGGTCAAATGTTGCCTTACTCATACGAACGTAATTTTTAAAATCATTTTGTGACGTGAATTCCATTTCTTTAATAATTTTTAAACCATTCTTTGCACCAAATTCTTTTTTTGCGATCTTCTCTCTTTTTTTACGCTTAATTGTCACAGCGAGCAATATTGCTGCAGCACAATTGTTGTCCGTATTCATCGCTGTCTGAAAGAGAACTAATGTTCGGCCAAAAGTTCGTATGGTGTATGGCCAAAGCTGCGAACAAGATTGCGGAATGTTCGCGGAAATATTCGTGTCGTGTATTTGGCGCTTTAGCCAATACCGATTTGATGTCGAAGTGACGACGACGTCGATACGATGTCACGTCGACTGAAAAACGACCACGCTGTCGACGACGACAATGACAATAAGTGTGAATGTAAATTTTCCTTTGTCAACCTTTGTTAAGAGCAAATCTGTATACTTAAAATCCACCCCCATATTTATAAAATTTAAGGTTGGTTTATAAATTTCTTATAACTCAAGGTTTATATGGAAATGTCTCAAATACTTCTAAAAATAATTCTTAATAAAACGTTTTTTTTTTGGTAGTCGAAATTAAATAGAAGCTAACAGTTATTTTCTTACTAAGTTTAAAAAAAATTGTTTTAAAATTTGTCTCCTTATTGTAATACCTAACAACAATCTATAAAAAGTAATAGTTTGGGAGCCAGCAGAAATTTTTATGATAAAAAGCATAGAGAAAACCCCTATTTTGCTGCTTTTACATGGTGCCCAATTTTTTTTTATACTTTTTGAGTTCCTCATAAGGTATGTGTTCAAACATCTGCGTCCTTTTTCAACTTTTGTTGTTATGCCATCATTATACGCTTTGACGCTTAAACCTGTATGCAGCTAAGAAAGTACACAAAGTATCACAAGAAAGGTTTCATATTTGCTCATGAACATACATCCGATGATTACCCTAATCGAGTCTGACACCTGTCAACTGAGAGAAATATTCAACTTAACAATGTGCAGTATAATCACATTTCTCTTTGAATGCTACAACACAACTGCGTACCGCACTCGATGTCATCATAAGAGTCCAAAGAGCCTTTAGAATCAACTCGTACGATAAGCAATGTTGCAACGTCCTGATAAATAACGGTGATGCGCAAAAGGGCCGCGCTACCTACGGTTGCAACAACACCTGGTGTATAGTACCGGTATCGTAATGCGAATATTAAAGAGAGACGTTTTCTTAAAAAAAAATATATGCTTGAGGGCGAATGGCGTTGGAGCGAAGAGATTCACGTGCGAGCTCTGGAAAATTTTATTAGAAAACCTGGCAGATGACAAAAGTTTTAAAAACAAGGGCAAATTGCTCGCGGCAGTTTAAGGGGGCTAGGATTTTCATGAAATTTGAATGCTTGCTGGGTCGTTTTTTGCGGCGACAACCACAAGGACAAGTTCTTTCAGAATTGATTCTGACGACCTGATAAATGCGCACTCAGAGCGTGCTTAGATTATGAAGGCGACATTTTTCGACAATCCTAGCTATTGATGGAGATAACGAGTTCGATACCGAAATCCTCTACTACTGTTAACACTACAACAACAACAACGAAATATATAATAATATATTTTTCTGAGCGCAGTTTACTATGATATGGGATTAGCGGCCGATGACTTACTCGATCTTTCATGAAAAGGTGGCCGGGAGGTTGTGAACGGTGTGAAAGCTGCCAATGTATTCGATGAACGCAGATTACGTGAACGGATGGCTGATGTCAAATCCAACCAGTTAACTGGATTAACGGTGAATTGGTTGGCAGTACCCTAAATTATTGGTGGATCAAATAGCAGTGAATCAGTGAGCAGATGGCTGATGCCAAAACCATCCAGGGTAATGGATAACGGTGAAACGATTGACAGATGTGGCAAAGTAACTATCGAATGTAGAGTGGAGGAATTGGTGAAAATGTTAGCAGAATATTCCAATTGAGCAGAGATTTCAATTTTTCCTACAGGGTGCTGTATGCATTTAGGTACACATATAAAATAAGTGCGTCGACTGGCATTTTCGTTCCCATCGCTAACTGCTGCAATTAGTACATATTTGTTGGTAATTTTGTTTACACTCATATCATATCCAAAATTAATTCCCATGTTTAAGCATATGTGAACTGGCACTTTGTTAGATAAATGCGGAAATGCGAGTAGGTTTTACTTTGAACAATAACAAAAGTATACGTTCATGTGAATTATGATATCAAATTAACTCTGAGCGAACATATGAGTGAATCATTTGCCTTGCTTTTTTTTTTTTTATTTGCTTTGCTAACTAGTTATTATGTTTTTCGTTTAGAAGGCTACTGCATTTCAATGCAATTATTTACACTTTAAATCCAATTCTATGAGTTGGTAAATGCAACAGTGTAGGAATGGGTATGGGATTATGAACGATAAGAGCAGACGAGGCACAGGCCGTCGGCTTGGCTCAAACTATTGATTTTCTGGTATATGTACGTATTTCGTAAAAATTGGGAAGGGCTTCTCTGAGTCATTCGAAACCAAACGAGGCTTCAGACAAGACGACTCACTTTCGTGCGATTTCTTCAACATAATGCTGGAGAAGGACATTCTAGCAGCACAACTAAACCGTGAAGGCACTGGCATATGCTGATATTATTGATATTATTACCCTGAAGAATAACTCTTGCCAACAAATGCTACTTTGAAAAGCAAAATCCTCTCTCAACGAACAAAAATCACGCTCTACAAATCGCTCTTCCTACCTCTCCTGATTTATGGCTCGGCAACATGGACTGTGTCGAGAGAAGAGAAGATGGCTCTGGAAGTGTTCGAGATAAAAGTTCTCCGGAAGAGTTTTGGTACTGTCCATGATGCTGACGGCGAATATCGAAGGAGGTATAATGAGGAGCTGTATGAGGTTTATGCAAATATGACGATAATGAAGTGAATAAAAACCCAAAGGTTTCGCTGGATAGGTCATGTTATGCAAATCAACGAAGATGCTCCAGTAAAGAAAGTATTTTAGTCAACACCGCAGTTTGGAAACAGAGGAAAGCGGAGACCTCCACTGGGTTGGGAGAGGCAGTTGAAGGAAGTCTTGACGTCCATTGGTGATCCCAATTGGCGTCAGTTATCGCAAAACAGGGATAGCTGGCGTGAGTTGTTACGAAACCGCTTAGGCGATTAAGCGAAAATGAATGATGATGATGGTATATGTAATCCGTATGTTAATCTGTATAGAATTTTCGAAAATTGGGCCGGTGAGTTTGGAAGTGGCAGTTTGAGTTTGGGTAAGGAAGAGAGTGGGAGTCGGAGCTGTATGGTCGGTGAGGGTTGCAGTGGATGTGGGAGCTGGAGACGGAGGTGGAGTTGTAGAAGGAGAGGGAGGGGGAGTCTGAGACTGTGAGTGGAAAGAAAAGAAAAATGTGAAGATTTTAAAGGTAGAGGGAAGAAGGGAAGGACAGGAATAAGAATGAAAAAACGAAGATAAAGGAGATCAGAATATGGTAGAGGGAGAGCGGAAAAGGAAAGCCATATTTTAAATGTAAGCAAAACAAACTTTAGGGAGGATAACGTCTGCATTGTACGCTAGTTTAAAAGAAAAGTACACACTTTTTTTCGATAATTGAAGCTGAGCCGCGAATAACGTTTTAAAAGCCAATTTTTGCGAAACGTGTTTTTTTGCAGATTTCCGTTACTGTTACTCTCTTGCATCTCTAAAGCATCGAATAAGTTAAAATTACATACTAAAGGGCAATTAAAAAGCAATTAGAAGAAGTCAGTCCGTGGAAGAACGTTGTAAGTTACACGCAAAATGATACGATCGCAGTTGTCGCAGGTAATTGATAAGTGTAACAGAGGTACAAAAAGGAAATGTAATGTTGAAAATTGGAAAGATAATAAAAACAAAATGTTAATTAATAGTGGAAATGCATATACAACCAGGAAAAACAAAAGTATCCCTCAAAAAAAAAAAAAAACGCTTCAGAACAAGCAATGTGGAAAAACGTTTTAAGTGCACTTGCTGTAATTTTTATTATACTCAGTTGAGCAGAGCTCACAGAGTATATTAAATTTGATTGGATAACGGTTGGTTGTACAGGTATAAAGGAATCGAGATAGATATAGACTTCCATATATCAAAATCATCAGTATCGAAAAAAAATTTGTTGAGCCATGTCCGTCCGTCTGTCCGTTAACACGATAACTTGAGTAAATTTTGAGGTGTCTTGATGAAATTTGGTACGTAGGTTCCTGGGAACTCATCTGAGATCGTTGTTTAAAATGAACGACATCGGACAATAACCACGCCCACTTTTTCGATATTCGAAATTTCGAAAAACCGAAAAAGTGCGATAATTCATTACCAAAGACATATAAAGCGATCAAACTTGGTAGGTGGATTGAATTTATGACGCAGAATAGAAAATTAGTAGAATTTTGGACAATGGGCGTGGCACCGCCCACTTTTAAAATAATATAATTTCAAAGTTTTGCAAGCTGTAGTTTGGCAGTCGTTGAAGATATCATGATGAAATTTGGCAGGAACGTTACTCCTATTACTGTATGTGTAGCAAATAAAAACTAGCAAAATCGGCGTATGAACACGCCCACTTTTAAAAAAGATTTTTTTTAAAGTCAAATTTTAAAAAAAATTGGATATCTTTACAGTATATAAGTAAATTAAGTCAACATTCAACTCAAGCAATGTGTTCAACAAAATAAAAATATAAAAGAAAATTTCAAAATGGGCGTGGCTCCGCCCTTTTTCATTTAATTTGTCTAGAATACTTTTAATGCCATAAGTCAAACAAAAATTTACCAATCCTTCTGAAATTTGGTAGGGGCATAGATTTTATGACGATAACCGTTTTCTTTGAAAATGGGCGAAATCGGTTTAAGCCACGCCCAGTTTTTATACACAGTCGACCGTCTGTCCTTAGGCTCGGCCACTAACACGATAACTTGAGCAAAAATCGATATATATTTACTAAACTTAGTTCACGTACTTATCTGAACTCGCTTTATCTTGGTATAAAAAATGGCCGAAATGCGACTATGACCACGCCCAATTTTTCGATATCGAAAATTACGAAAAATGAAAAAAATGCCATAATTCTATACCAAATTTGAAAAAAGGGATGAAACATGGTACTTGGATTGGTTTATTGACGCAAAATATAACTTTAGAAAAAACTTTGTAAAATGGGGGTGACACCTACCATATTAAGTAGAAGAAAATGAAAAAGCTCTGCAGGGCGAAATCAAAAGCCCTTGGAATTTTGGCAGGAATACTGTTCGTGGTATTACATATATAAATAAATTAGCTGTACCCGACAGATGATGGTCTGGGTCACCCTGGTCCACATTTTTGTCGATATCTCGAAAACGCCTTCACATATATACTTAAGGGCCACTCCCTTTTAAAACCCTCATTAATACCTTTAATTTGATACCCATATCGTACAAACACTTTATAGAGTCACCCCTGGTCCACCTTTATGGCGATATCTCGAAGAGTCGTCCACCTATAGAACTAAGACCCACTCCCTTTTAAAATACTCATTAACACCTTTCATTTGATACCCATATCGTACAAACATATTCTAGAATCACCCCTGGTCCACCTTTATGGCGATATCTAGAAAAGACGTCCACCTATAGAACTAAGGACCACTCCCTGTTAAAATACTCATTAACACCTTTCATTTGACACCCATGTCGTACAAACGTATTCTAGGGTCACCCCTGGTCCACCTTTATGGCGATATCTCGAAAAGGAGTCCACCTATAAAACTAAGGCCCACACCATTTTAAATAATCATTAACCCATTTCATTTGATACCCATATCGAACAAACGCATTCTAGAGTCATCCCTCGTCCACCTTTATGGCGATATCTCGAAGAGGCGTCCACCTATAGAACTAAGACCCACTCCCATATACCCATATCGTACAAACACATTCTAGAGTCACGCCTGGTCCACCTTTGTGGCGATATCCCGAATGGCGTCCACCTATAGAATTATGGCTCACTCCCTTTTAAAATACTCTTTAATACCTTTCATTTGATAATCATGTCATACAAACACATTCCAGGGTTACCCTAGGTTCACTTTCCTACATGGTGATTTTCCCTTTTTTGTCTCCAAAGCTCTCAGCTGAGTATGTAATGTTCGGTTACATCCGAACTTAGCCTTCCTTACTTGTTTTATTTACTGTTTACATTTAGGTTTGTGATTGTCGTTGCTATTTCAATTGCCAAAAATTTAGTGTTGGTCAGATGAAGGACTATTGGCCTGAAAAGTACGCAGAGTTCTATAAATCGATCTGCAGTAAATAAAGATGGTATATAAATCTCTTACTTGAAAGAGCACCCTTACACGATAGTTTTTCGCCCTCTTTATGTGAAAGTGACCGTGAAAACATTCGGAAAGTAATATCTCAAAAGAAGTAAACAAAAAAGATAGGCAGGAAAGTTATTGTGTAAATGGGCTCAAAGCAAACCAAGCTTTATTAACAGTTTTTGGAATATTTTCATTTCTGGTTTGAACGCATTTTTGTTTTGATGCCGAATTAACTTTTTGTATGAAATAAATAAACTGTAAGCATTCTATAATATACTTTTTATTTAAAAAACAAACCAATACATATTTTTGCGACAGTAACATTTTAAATCCGTTCCTACAAACCGTATTGCTCAGTGGAACAACGTTTTAAAAGCCATCAGTACAGATGCTGTGCATAATGGAAAAACGTTTAAACTGCTATCGCGCTTGGGATATGAAACCTTTTTGCACTGAAAAAAGTTTTAAAATAACCGCTTACTCGTAATTTGAAATTGAAATTCCTCAATTTTTTTCATATAAGTTATTAATGTCATTGTTTTGGAAAATTGTTGGCTACAGGGTACAGGAACAAAAAACAATCACAAAGCCTCCAAAAAAAGGTTTTTTTTCTTTCCTGTCATTTACAACGTTATTCGCGGTCCGCTTCAATTATTTTTGAATCTTTATATCTAAGGGGCGTTTCCAACAAAAAAAAAATATACTTGGTAAATATCAGATACCCTAATATATAATTATAATAATTTAAGTATATCTAGTTTAAATAATTTTTAAGTCTTTTAAATTGTATTTATTTATTCATTTACTTATTCTACGTTACCTCTCTCAAGACCTCACTCACCGCTTTGTAATGTTTTGTCAGAGAAACTCAAAGTCACGTTTGTATCAAAAAAAAAGTTAACAATTTTATTTAAAATTTCATTGTATTTTTTTTTTCTAACAATGAAGGTACGACAAGTATTATCTTGTATAGT
The DNA here is from genome assembly GCF_040869045.1 of Eurosta solidaginis. Taxonomy (NCBI): domain Eukaryota; kingdom Metazoa; phylum Arthropoda; class Insecta; order Diptera; family Tephritidae; genus Eurosta; species Eurosta solidaginis. The sequence goes on from NC_090320.1 coordinate 281,836,743, forward strand.
TTTTCTGGTTTCTGTTATCATTCGATTTAGGAACGTGGCTTGTTTGTCGAAAATAAGTTTTGCGTGCCAAAAAACCTTTCGATTTTATTTTTTGGTTTTTTATTATATGTTTTTTTTATTAAAAGCTTATATAAACTTTAGTACTCAGCATTTTTTTAACAGCCAACAGATATTAAAAAAAAAACGCGAAAATGGCAGTTTTTTAATTTATTTATTTTTGTTTAATTAATTTATTTATTTCTTCTTTTTTTATTTTTGTTGATTAAAAAAAACACGTAACTTAATTTTGTAACGAAACTATGCAGACTAATCTGGAAAGCGTTTCAAGAAAAATAAAAAATAGTACAAATTTAACGAAAAATTCGAACTTCTTATTTTGAGTTTTCTAATTTTTTTATGATTATGCAGTTTTGTAGTCTAATGAATTTTAGTCTTACAGAGGCCACGTTATATTTCATATAGATGTTGATTTTGGAAACTTTCTTTCTATAGTGTTCGGCCTGGGTGCGTCTGAAACCGGCAGTGGGTAGGCGCACACGGGTCGATCTCGGAATGGATGGGTCACTCGGAATAAATAAAGAAGAACGCAAAAGAGGAATTCCTCGTTATAAAATAATGTTTAATTCCAAAGTGAAAAGAAAAATATACAATAGGTATAATGTTACCTTAACGTACAAAATGCTGGCGGTGATGATCCTGGGCGATGTGAACTGCTTGGCGGTTAATCGAGAAAGAGCCCGGTTATCCCGTTGAGGACAACCGCTAAGCCGCGAAAAAGTCCTCTGGTATTAAGGAGGGGAAAAAAGCCACACACACAACAACCCCCACATATACGTGCATGGGTGCTGACAACCCGCACACACACGTGCATGCGTATGAAACGCATGCATGTGCATGCATGCACACAAATGCGGCGTGAGTGTGGGTGGCTGGAAATATTATTAAAACATTAGGGAGGGGCGCCGTCAATCAGATAAAAGTTAGGCATTGGGCCTAAACATGCCGCCCCCCTTGCGGTACGCAACATCACAGTCCGCCAAGGATCACCGACCGTGAAGAAGAGGAAAAAAAATAAAAAGCTTATAATTAATTATATCTAACTTAACATAATGACGGCCAGTCCGCCGGCTTGGCGGCACGCAAAATGGTTTGCGCAGTGTGGGAGCTTGGTTGCTGCTGCCTCGGTCATTCACCAATTTTCCCGTTATGGTGTAAGGCGTGAGCCAGGTTTGCCTAGGGCTAGGGATTGCGAAAAGAAGTAAGAAGATATGCGTGTTCATATTTCTTGCCGTTTATTACAAATTCATTGGAAATTCTATGCTTATGAATTTTGTATGAAGAAAATTCAATAAAAAATAACTTATTGTAATGATACAAGCTTTTAAAACGCACACCTCCATTGTAAATTCATACAAGTGGCGAATTTTCGATAAAACGTTTACAATAGTGAACAGCGAGTGAGTATTAATATGTAGTCTGATTTTCTGTATATAAATTTAATGGAAAAGCTGATTTGAAACAAATGTGCAATTCATGGCACTTCAATTTAATAACGGCGAGCACAAGAAAAAGAAACCTTTCTTCCATTCTCTGACCCTTCGCGACAGCCGTTCTCCCTGTCAGCTATGATTTGACACGTAGGTATGACAATGGAGGGATAGAAAGATTTTTCACTTGTACGAACTCACAATGCACACCTCTTGCGACTGTGTACAGCAGAAATTCAATAAAAATAAAAGAGTGTAAAAATTCATGGATTTCGGTCGTTACCGAACATTTTCATGTTAGGCCTTGGTTGTGCCCGAGAGTACCCAACCGAAGATGGTACTCTGAGCCAGCAAAGGGCCAAACGTGGTGGGCAGAATCCCGGGTAGCATTATTTCGGCGTATACGTCTGTCCCTAGTACGAGGCGGATCGGGGCGGATGAATAAAACTGTGGATCCGCCAGACGGAGATGTGCGTACGGGGATGCGATGGCGCTGTCGACGCTGGTCGTGGGGGCCATTCGCCGAAAATTGGACACGACCGCCGCATGGGTTGCAATTCGTTTATTTTGGCCGTGTCTTCCTCGTATGCGTAGTAGGCATCCTGCTTGCCCGCCAATGTTGCTGGCAGGGAGTTGGAGCTCCTGGGCGAGCTCATATGCTATCACGGTGGTGGGGGAGCATCCGTCAATTAAGGCCCGGACGAGGTGTAGCCGCCCCCCAGCTTCTATCTTCACGACCGCGGTGGGTGTGATCGCTACCGTTGGGATCATGGTGGCGGTGGCCGCTGGATGCTGGGCTACGAGCCTTGACCGGAAGGTGGACACGGTGGTGAGCTGCAGCGTGTTGCCTCCGTGGCTGCGATCTTGTAGCTGATGTCGTTGGTGCAGGCGAAGAGGTCGTGTCTCCGCTCTGCGGTCGCGCGAATGTCGTCTCCGTTGGGGGTTCCTGGGTTGCCGGCGAAGAGACCGGGTCTCCGCTCGGCCGTTATATGTATGGCGCTGGGCTGTCGCTGTCCCTTGTTGGAGCCGCTTCCTCCCGTGCTGCAGAAGTGGTCGAAATGATTTGGCTCTGGGCGTTATGGTCGGGCGAAGAGACCGCGTCTCCGCTCCGGTTCGGCTGGCATCTCGGTTTCGGGGTGGACGAAGAGGTCCAGTCTCCGTTCCAGCGTCCGACGCATATAACGATATTGAGTCGTCTATCCGCTCTCGGGGTGAATCTAGCTCCTCTTCCACTTGGGCGCTCCATGGCTTGGAGCGGGCTTCTCGTAATAGCTGCTCCTCTTCGTCGATTGAGGCGATATGCAGCATCGTGTGGTGCTTCTCGCCGCACCGTTTGCATCGCCCTTGGCTTGGGCACGCGTTCGAGCGGTGATCAGGCGCCAGACAATTTCCGCATTAGCTTTCGCGAATGGTTACGTAGAGGCGCTCTTCTGGCCTTTTCGCCCGAAAGGCTGGACACAAGCGGATAGGGTGTCGCTCAAGACACACTCGGCATTCCGACGAATAACGCGCTGCGTTCGTGGCAGCATTACGTTTTAAAGAGGCAAAACGACCCATTTTTCTGAAAGGAGTGAAATAGGTTTCAATGGGTCGGGTCATTGTCAAAGTGCAGGGGCGAGTGGTCCCTAATTGTATTGTTGAGATTTGGGATATTTTAGTAGCGCTTGCGTAGGGGGCAAACATCTGTAGCAGTATAAAAATATTCATATTTAGCGCACATCATGTGCATGGCCTCTTTCCACGCACGTTATGTGCCTGGGTCTGTAGTGCCTTATTTTGTTTATTTTGTCTTCTCAGAGCCGAATTGAGCGAAAGCAGCTACCTCATGATATTGAGCCAATTCCAATTTCATGAAACCAGCCACTTGTTTCATATCCTTTGTGTGGGCAGCTGAGCCGACACGCGATACAGACAAACCAACGTTAACGGCTGGACGAATACCCTTCTAGAACAACTCGGTCTCCAAGAAGATCTGACCGTCAGTGATGGAAATGACATTGGTTGGAATGTAGGCAGACACATCACCAGCCTGTGTCTCAATGACGGGCAGGGCGGTCAACGAACCACCACCCATAGCGCGCGACATCTTAGCAGCACGCTCCAATAGACGTGAGTGCAAGTAAAACACATCACCAGGGTAGGCTTCACGACCTGGTGGACGACGCAATAACAGAGACATTTGACGGTAGGCAACCGCCTGTTTTGACAAATCATCATAGATGATTAAAGCGTGCTTGCCCTTGTCAGGGAAATATTCACCCATGGCACAGCCAGAGTAGGGAGCCGAATACTGTAGAGGTGCAGCATCAGAGGCAGTGGCTGATACAATGATGGAGTATCCCATAGCACCCGAATCGGTTAAACGTTTTACGATCTGAGCGACAGTTGATCGCTTCTGACCAATAGCAACGTAGATACAGTACAATTTCTTGCTTTCATCTTGGCCATCGTTGAAGCGCTTCTGGTTGATGATGGTGTCAATGGCCAAAGCCGTTTTACCAGTCTGTCTGTCACCGATGATCAATTCACGTTGACCACGTCCAATTGGCACCAAGGAATCTATGGCCTTGATACCAGTCTGCATAGTTTCGCGCACAGATACACGTGGAATGATACCAGGGGCCTCAATACCAACACGGAAACGGTCCTTTGTGTTGATGGGTCCTTTACCATCAATGGCATTACCCAAAGCATCGACGACACGTCCTAGAATTTCATCGCCTACTGGCACATCCACAATAGCGCCGGTACGCTTGACAATATCACCTTGCTTGATCAACCTATCATTACCAAACACTATAACACCGACGTTATCGGGTTCCAAATTCAAGGCCATGCCCTTTAAGCCGGAAGAAAATTCCACCATCTCATCGGCTTGAATATTGTTTAAACCATGACGCGAGCAATACCATCACCAATGCTCAACACGCGGCCGGTTTCCTCCAAATCCGCTTTAGGTGCAACGCCCGAGATGCGTTCCTCCAATAGGGAAGAGATCTCAGCACTGCGTTGAGTGGGCGAGACATGAAGTTTACGTGCAGCTGATGCAGTAGCTGGGTATGCGGCCTTGCAGGCGACCTGTGTAGTTTTCTCTAATTTCTCCACCAAGTTAAATTAAAAATTCTTTTGCATACAAAAGGTAATGCTGTACCTCTGGATTGCATGACGGCCGAAAATGTTTATGCAATTCAATTATAATTCTTAAACTAACAAAAACGTTTTCCTCGTTATCATTTCTTAAAATTTTTAGCATTACTGAAATTATGGGCTTAACATGGCGTAAACTTTCACTTATAGGTAATCTATGAATCATGTCCAAAATAAGCTTTCGTACATGCTGAGAACTATTTTCCTAAATGAACTGAGGCTCACCATCTTGCAATACCCGTATAAATACGTTGAGTGCAAGTTCTAAAAATGCTGGATATGAAGGGTTTTGTATTTATCAATTCGAAATGTTCACTTAGCTCTTGTGCGGCTTTAAACTTTATTCCTTGCCACTTTTTACTTCCGCTAAATTAGAAAATGATAAAAAGGTCGAAATGAAAATGTTGGATTCTTAAGTGATTACGCTGCTGCTATACCCGCAATAGCTTCTGAAGCGAAATGTTTTACATCAACGTCTGGATCTGAATTTAGTCTCTCAAGAGTGGGCCTTACTTGCGAGTCGATGACACTAGCTTCAGGGAACAGCGAAATTTTCTGTAAAGTCTTGGCAACATTAAAATGTACACTCGCAACGGGATCTGTAGCCAATAGAAGAACTGTTGGTAAAAGCAACTTAGTGGTAATGTCTGTGCCACAAACATATTTAAACAGAAAAGACAAGTCATACGGTGTAACTAATTTTTATTGCGTGACATAACCAAAACCACTTAATAATAATTGCTTGCTCAGCCCATTGGGCACCAAATTGTTCAACTAGCTTCTTCACATTTAGAGTAGCTGCTCCACGTATAGCATACACATGATCATTCAACCAACCCATACATAAACCGAGCAGCTTTTGATGAAAAAATTCTTGACCTAATTGACCTGCCAATGCGGGCATGTATTCGATAATTGCTAAACGCACTCGTCACTTAGAATCTTCAGCTAGTTCAACATTGGCTGGTAATAATGACTGTGAAAGTTGTTGAATCCCTATGACGTCGTTAACCCAGTCAAGACTTTAAATAATGTTTAATCGAACTTCAGGGCATTCATCCGTCAGCTGAAGAAGAAATAGGGGTAAAAGATGTTCGACAGTATTGTATGCGCCTAACATAGGACTCAATCCCATAATACCTGACGCCAAAGCTGACTTTACATGAGGAGTAGGATCAGATACTAACTCACGCACATATGGTAATATTAAGCTCATAATAATTTGCATTTGGTTAGATTCATCTAAAGTGGCGAACAAATCTTTTACCTTTGTTGCGACCGCTGCCATTACTTCGGCTTCGGCATCCTTCAGCAAATACTGAAAAGCGGGTACCAAATCCACACGTGTTATCTCCGGACCAACAGCTTTTAGTAAATCAACAAATTTCTCTGCAACCATATATTGTACGCGCCAAGGGGAATCGCCGGCACATTGGCAATGTTGGCAAAGCAAAATGCTCGACATCTTCTTGCGGCAGCAACTGTGCAATGCTAACATATGCTTCTACTGCCAATAAACAGACAGAGTCCTGATCATCTTGAGCCAGTTGTACAAAATTTGATATCACATCCCCTCTTTAGTTGCGGGATCACTTAATATATTAACATAACTCCGGCATGCATTGAATTCATTTTGAGCCTAAAATTTGGCTCTAAATATTTAAACTCATGAATATCAACTCATGATTGTTTAACACTACGAAATTTAACAACTGCACTCCATCATGTGTAAAAAGTTAAAGAATGAACCATCGGAAGAAATCTTTCGATTAGTCCCGTTTGCTTCAATTCAGAGGAATTCACATTCTATACACGGGTGTGTAGGAATGTGCACAACTTTTTTGTCTCTGCTGCTAGTAAATATCTACCAGTACGCGGACTTTTTAAGAGGAAAATGTGGGTAGACACAAAAAAAATGAAAATAGTAGTAGTTGGTAGATTTTTTACCAAGAAAACAACACCTATAGTCCTTATTTGTCCCAAACACTTAATAATTTATTATAAAACAAAATAACGCGCATTTCAAGGAAATGACACTTTAAAAATCGTAAACAAGACAAAATTACATGTACATTTGTATATACCTATGTACATTGCTTATTCCTATACGACACTCACTTTTTCCTGAATCGTGAGTGTGAAATACCGACAAACATGCACCAAAACGTCTAATCACAACAACAATTTTCCAATGTACCAAAAATACTGCCGCAAAAATATCCGATTTCGGCATGTTAGTCGGAAAATTATTATTTATTGTGATCATTTGCTACATTTATTTCATAAACAAATTTACTTCTTGTTTTTAAGTTGCCCACAAATTTTTCAAAATTGACTGATTTGGTCAGTATTACCTCCTAATGTTAGTCGGGTGGGCTCGGCAATTCAATACTTTAAAAAGATCGCAGTATACGTTTTCAGTGCGAAAATACCGAAATATTGGTAGAATCTAAGTTTTGGTGGCAGAAGTCGTAAAAGTAGTAGAAAATGAAAAATGGGTCAAAACGGTTGGTCACTCTACCAACGCGATAATGTCCGTGCACTGACTGTCCATATACTTCTACCAACGTATGTACACATATAGGCCGAGTTTTAAATGCACATTATATTAGGGATGCATAAAAAGATGCAAACGGGTACCCAAAAACCCGTTTCCGGAAAAATCGGTACCGGAGCCAAATACCCTTCGGGAACCGTGGCGTTTGCTAAAGGCCATCAATAAAACTGGACTACAAGCGTACTTGGGGAAAAGTTGAAGAAATAAGTGAAGGGCAATACAAACAAATAAAAAGTTATACATTTTATAAATCTCTTCCCTCTTCCAAAACGAACATTTCCTTTATTTTTTTTCTTTATATAGCATACGATTTTGCTATACCAACCATCTTTTTTGCGGCGGGCAGGAAAGTTGTTGGTTTTAGCACCAACAACACAAATAACAGCGACTCAAAAGAACCCACACTATACACTTTCTACCCGGGTCGGTACCAGAATGTGCGAACCGAAAAGTCGTAAATGCTCATTTTTCTGCAGCACTAGTGTGCCCGTGGCTAACTAAAACGCTACAGGGCGATGCAAAACGGATATACTCAGCGAGGACTTCCTAGCGTTCGAAGAGGCTAGCTCGGTGAAGGCACTCGGAATACGATGGAACGCGCATTCAGACATGTTTTACTTCACCGCAGGAGTTTTAGAGAATGGCGAGATCATCACCAAACGCGCAATCCTATCCGCTATAGCCAAACTTTTCGACCCTTTAGGCTGGCTTGCACCAATGGTCATAGTAGCAAATATACTAATGCAGAACATTTGGTTAGAGGACACCGGGTGGGATGAACCTGTCTCTCCAACTACCTTAGAACGGTGGGAAAATTTCACCCAACACTATAGCGAAATAGATAACATTAGGATACCGCGGTGGGTAAATTTTTCACCGGAAGACGACATAGAAATCCACGGCTTCTGTGACGCTTCCGAGAAAGCATATGCGGCAGCGGTATACATGCGCGTGAAAAGTGACGATCAGGTTTTCATACACTTACTTTTAGCAAAAACCAGAGTAGCTCCAGTGAAAACCATCTCGCTACCACGTTTAGAACTCTGCGGCGCCGTGCTGCTTGCAGAAATCATGGAATCAATATTCCGAAACATTCATTTGGGATCAGCAAAAGTTCACCTCTGGACGGATTCAACCATCGTACTAGCATGGATAAGAAAGCCGCCCTGTTCCTGGTCAACCTTCGTCGCACACCGAATCACTAAGATCATCGATATGGTCGGTAGCAAGGACTGGCTTCACGTGGACTCGGAATCTAATCCAGCGGATCTAGGAAGCAGAGGCCAGTTGCATCAGAGTTGGTCAACAATTCGTTGTGGTGGCAGGGACCTTCTTGGCTGCAAGAAAACAACAAGCACAAGAGACCGAATACAAAACGTCAATTGAGGAGAAGAGGGCACAAACATATGCCACGACAAGGGTAAATCAGGTAGATATTCTCGACCGTTTTTCAAATTTACCCAGGGCTTTGAAGGTTCTATCCTATGTTAGGAGGTTTTATAAAAGAACTCATCCAAAAACTAAAGCAATGTTCCACGAAAGGTCGTGTATAATCTCAGCCGATGAGATTAAGGCAACGACTCAAGCATTAATACGAGTCTGCCAGAAACAATTTTACGGGACAGAATATTTAAAATTAAAAAATAGGGAACCTATCGATCGCAAGAGTGAAATACTGTCCCTAAACCCATATATCGACAAAGATGATATTATTAGAACAGGGGGGCGTCTAGGGGCGTCAAAAGACATGTCATACAACGAGCGTCATCCGATCATCCTGCCTTACAATTGCAGGCTGTCTCGCCTTACAGTTATGATGGCTCATCATGACTCCCTTCATGGCGAGAACCAGCTCATGCTCCGTCTCATCCGAACCCAATACTGGATACCGAATGTCAAGACCATGATCAGAGCCGTCATTCACAATTGCAAAACCGGCATTATTCATCGAAAGCAGGCACAGTCCCAACTTATGGGTACCCTTCCCTGCGAACGGACTACTTTTACCCGCGCGTTCACCAATACCGGGGTAGACTTTGCGGGGCCTTTCGACATCAAAAGCTACCGCGGTAGAGGATGCCGACTGTCAAAAGGCTACGTATGCCTTTTTGTCTGTTTCTCCACTAAGGCCATTCACTTAGAGGCCACTAGTGACCTCAGCACCCCATGCTGTCTCGCAGCCTTATCGCGTTTTATCGCGAGAAGAGGATGTCCGAAAAACATCTACTCCGACAATGGTACAAACTTTGTCGGAGCATCAAGATCTTTACGATCCGAATTTAAAGCCGTTCTGGCCGAAATCCGAGATAAAACAGTCTCCAAGTATAGCCATCAAGCATTGAACTGGCATTTTATCCCCGCCGCCGCTCCACATATGGTCGGCCTGAGGGAAGCGGGAGTGAAGAGCTTAAAAAGCCACTTCAAAAAGATCGCTTCTCCCCACAAATATACCATGGAGGAGTTCCAAACCCTTTTATGCCGGATCGAGGCATGTCTAAATTCACGACCTCTCAGCCCGTCGTCCAATGACCCAACGGACCTGGAGCCACTAACCCCAGGGCATTTCCTCACGGGCAGCCATCTTTTGGCGCCGCCAGAACCGGATGCGAACGAAAGCCCTGCCTCCATGCTAAATAGATGGCAGAAGCTCAAGGCCCTCCATCAAACCTTCTGCCGGCGATGGAAAACCGAATATTTATCCGAACTTCAAAAGCGGGTGAAGTGGAGACACCCCAAACAAAACATACAAGTGGGAGACCTCGCTGTCCTCAAAGAGGACAACTTATCTCCCAACGAATGGAGGTTAGGTCGAGTCGTCAACGTACACCCCGGCGAAGATAACCGAGTTCGCGTAGTTGACCTCATAACAGAGAAGGGTCAAGTCAGACGACCTTTGGTCAAACTGATCCTTCTTCCAACGGCGGAGATGGATTGCGAGAAGGCCAAGAGCTCCTCGTAACCATCCCACCGTTCCTCGCCCACCGTTCCAAAACGAACTTTCTATCGCGAATCCCATCTGCCACAGAAAACCAATGTTCGGCCTGGGTGCGTCTGAAACCGGCAGTGGGTAGGCGCACACGGGTCGATCTCGGAATGGATGGGTCACTCGGAATAAATAAAGAAGAACGCAAAAGAGGAATTCCTCATTATAAAATAATGTTTAATTCCAAAGTGAAAAGAAAAATATACAATAGGTATAATGTTACCTTAACGTACAAAATGCTGGCGGTGATGATCATGGGCGATGTGAACTGCTTGGCGGTTAATCGAGAAAGAGCCCGGTTATCCCGTTGAGGACAACCGCTAAGCCGCGAAAAAGTCCTCTGGTATTAAGGAGGGGAAAAAAGCCACACACACAACAACCCCCACATATACGTGCATGGGTGCTGACAACCCGCACACACACGTGCATGCGTATGAAACGCATGCATGTGCATGCATGCACACAAATGCGGCGTGAGTGTGGGTGGCTGGAAATATTATTAAAACATTAGGGAGGGGCGCCGTCAATCAGATAAAAGTTAGGCATTGGGCCTAAACACATAGGGAGTTTTTAATTTTCGTGTATATGAAGGGCGTAAAGCTTTTTATCCGACGAATCCGAAACACTCTTCGGAAAAAAAGTTTCGAAATCAATACGAATTTCGAAAGATCTATAACTTGTACTTTGTTAGACTAAAATTTGTTTTACTACAAACTGCATATTCAAAAAATTCAAAAAACTCAAGATAAAAAGTTCGAAATGTACGTAGAACTTTTGCGCGTTTTCGAAATTTTTCGAAAATGCGTTTGAGATTGGTTTGCATAGTTTTGATAACAAAATTCTTGGAGGTTTTTTCTACAAATAGCGAATATAGAAAAGTAAAGCCTGTAACTGACGAAATATAGTCATTGCTTTTTTGTGTTTGCAACTGTTCATTAATAGATTTAATTACTGACTAAAAATAGTAAAAACGAAGCAAACAGGCAACATATTTAATAAAACAAATTTACTGTGGTGTTATTGCAATTTTTCTATATCTCCCGTATTGAAAATGCCCACAAGACTAGCAAGGCAATTCCAGTGGCGTAGTGAGGTTTTCATCCGCCTGGGGCAAAAATAAAAAATAGCATCTTCTCCATACGTTATTATAAAAGTAAGTAATTCTAATGGGGGTTTAGGTTCAATTTCCTTTCTACTGCGAAGTAATTTTATAGAAAAAATACAAATTATCCACGAAGTTCTGCGGCCCCTGTGAGTAGCGCCCAGGGCAAGCTGCACATGCGCTCACTACGCCAATGGGAAACTCATTCAAACTCGTAAGTACCTATGTATGTATGTATGTAGTAGATATACAAATACCACTAATGAAATGGTTAAAATCCCAAAGTAAAACCATCATACTACATCATCATTAATCCATTTGGTTAATTCTATCATTGACAAGCCCAATAATCTGAGTATCTAAATATGGCACGGGCCAGAAAAAAAGGATGACGCTCGCTAAAGATTTGATAAAAATTAATAGTGAAGGCATGACACATGAAGTGAAAAGGATGTAGAAAGTGAGCGGATGGTTTGAGATGAAAAGAAATTTGATTCAATTAATAAAGCAAACGTCAGTCAAGGTTAATTTAAGAAATGACAAACTGTGAACAAAAAAGACACACTAGCATATACATATGTATGTATATATGTATATGGGGTATTCCATCCCATTTCGAACAATTTTGACCCGACCCCTTTAGAATTGGCTGAAAGTTTTTCTTCTTTTTCTAGCTTACGAAAGACCTTTTTCAGTAGTTTTTCAAATTTTTCATCCAACTCAAAAAAAGTTATGAATTTTTAAAAAAACACCATTTTTGTTTTCAAAATGCTATAACTTTTTCAAAAATTGACCGTTTGGGATCTTTTTTTTTTTTTAAAAAATTTTTTTTTAAATGTATTTTTCGGAAAAAATTCAAAAATATTTTTAAAGTTTTTTTTGTAATTTTTCAGTTTTTCGAGATTTTTCGAATTTCGCCCTTTTCTTTGTTTTTTTTTTCTCATAAAAAACTTCAATCAATTCTGCAATCATCCCCACTAATCCCGGAGTGGGCCGAGAATTTTTTTTTTTATTTAATTGAAAAAAAAAAAAACTTTAAAATTTTTTTTGTATTTTTTCAGAAAAGTACATTTAAAAACATATTAAAAAAAAAAAAAATGATCCCAAACAGTCAATTTTTGAAAAAGTTATAGCATTTTGAAAAAAAAACACCGCTTTCCAACTCAAAATAAGTTTTAAATATTTTGGAAAAAACGGTGTTTTTTTAAAAATTTATAACTTTTTTGAGTTGGATGAAAAAATTTGAAAGACTTCTGAAAAACGTCTTTCGTAAGCTAGAAAAAGAAGAAAAACTTTCAGCTAATTCTAAAGGCGTCGGGTTCAAAATTGGTCGAAATGGGATGGAATACTCCATATATATGTATAGTTAAAAAACAGATAACCTCATACATGAAATCACAATTACATACAATTCATTTATCAGCAACTTTGACAACAATACTAAAAATCTAAAACGGAAATAGATTACAAACACGCAAAACTGAAAAAAATATGAGAACAGATTGTAGATTGTTACGGTCTGCTGCTACGGTCTACGGCTACGACCCACTTGGGAGAGTGTTCACGGGAACACACCTAGCGATGTGGAAAGGGTTGCGATGAAAAATATCGAAAAAGAAGGGAACAGACAGACCGGCCATCACTAGAAGACGGAAAAAAGGAAAAAAAAAACCACCACGAGTTCCGGACAAAAGTTTTTCGCTCGGCCCAGTCTCTTTCCCTTTTTGGATTTGCCACGCTGATGAACGGAGCTAGACCATAACGTGTTTGCTTGTGCCAAGTCGTATCGTATCAACGATTTATATACTTTTTTTAAATCCGTACAAATCAAATGTTAAAACGCTATTCGAAACCAAGAAAAATAAAAAGAATTGGTTGAGTTTCCGGCACTGACCGAGAAAACGTGGGAAAATTTTTGGGAAACAAGGAAGAAGGTCATTTAAAAGGCCAAAGAACAATCAGCAAAATGCCGAGGAACTAGTGGTACTAACCCTTACAAGAATATCCAAATATCCAGCTAAAGTAGTAAGTCAGTGCTTCCAAGTCAAACCTAGTGAGGAAAGTTCTAGGGATTCCGACTCGGATTCGGACGGCACTAACTAATTGTGAGGAGAAGCCTTGATACTCGAAGATAGACCTCTTTCTCTACGTTTGCGAAGTACACCACCACCTTTGGAAAGCGTCCAACACCCCATCCGCCTCCAGGGCCAGCAGTACGCTGCAGCGTAATACAGCGAACGCCCAATTTAGCACAAAGTCATCCAGAAGGTAAAGGTCCACACGAAGTTGCCCTGCCACCAGGTCCGCTCGATCGCCTCAGACCAGAGTGAAACAACCATCAACGCCGGCCTACTGGGTGAGTCAGTTCCTTTTTTTTTGTGCTTAAAAGCGCGGACACATATTTGGGCGCTAATATGCTTGCCTTTTGGTTATGGGTCGTGCGTTTATGTACCCTATGAATGTGTAGGAAGTCCGGTCAGAATTCAAACCATTAGCGCAATTGTTAAAATAAAATAATGTTGGTTTAAAAAAAGAAAAAAAACCCAAACATTTAGAGAAACAACTATTTAAAACGCGGTTCATACATCTGTATGTATAATTAACTTAAGCATATGCATTTACATGCATATAGAAGAAAGAAAGCGAACACCAAATTTAGTATACCCAACAAAAAAAAAAGAGAATGTCCGTTTTAAAAAAACTTCCAGCATATTGGCGTAGACGTTTTCGAGTGGAACGCAAGAATATCTAGAAATGAATATATAAAATGTAAATGTTAAGAAGTCTGCAAATTCTGTAATGCGATCTACGATCTACTATAGGAATTTTGAGCCAAATAACTACAACTATTTTTAAGGTATTTTTTTTTACTCCAGTGTGCGTCGCTTGGTTTCCACGTTATTTGCTATGTACAAGCATACCTATGAAATTAAAATCTATTCAGCAGTATGGAAATAAATTCGAAAGAGCATTTAGATGAATTACACATTTTTTTCAGCAAATGACCTGTAAACCAGAGCAACAGCAGCAACAATGTTATCAAATTTAGTTATATTTTCCTAAAGTATTTCACTGCTGATACATTTATACTACTTAAAAAAACTTTAAACAATACCAAAAATTAGTGCATTGGGTTTTTGTATTTTTGTACGTAAATTCACCATGATAAAAATTTGTAAAATACTATTATTAAACAAGTTATTACATTACATATATTGTTAGCTTAATTCATAGAGGCAGGCCCTAACCAGCAGATTTTTCTGAATTGCGTTTTCCTCAAATTTTGATATGATGTATCTATATATGTAAATACCACCCAGTGCAAATTCGAAAGCCTTTGAACCAAAAACAACGATACTGTAAAAGATTAAACTATACTTAACCAGAAAAAAAAAAATGTTATATGTACATACAGCTGCGAACAAAAGAATAGCAGTTAAAGATATTAAACACCTTTTATTAGTAAAAGAAGGATCATTTATTTGAAAAGCTGCAATAAACTTGCAACCAAACTTGTTTTAGAACCATTTAAAAACGTCTAAAGCCCCAAAAAGGAATTATTACTTTGGCTGTACAAAGTTAATATTTACTATTCATGTTTCTTAATACCTGGATCGAAATGAACTCCATCAAATAGATACTTATGTACAAATTTCTTGTTCGAAATTATTTCTTGTACTTCTTAAACAAGCATTTTATCACATTTTTCTCTATAACTTAATGCGTATACCTTATTTTGAAGAAAACAAATTTAGATAAAACTCAGGATCGAGTAGTATATATATACATCTTCATATAAATTCTTTTTTTATAAATGATGAATTATAAATAAATTTGTAATTGATATGGGAATGCTGGCGTCGCCAATTATTTAGAAGGCATAAGGTAAGACAGGTAAGGGGCCACCGAAATTTTAGGTGCGTCGGTGGCCATGGTTATTTGAGGGTGGGATAAAGCACCGGGCGTCGCAACACCACCCGCGGCGCCCCCTATGTATATTCGGCCCTTTTCTTTTTTTATTTTTAATTTTTCCAGCTTTTTTGTTATTGTTTGGTTTTCAGCGGTTTTTTTTGAATTTGATTTTCAGCGTTAGTAACCGGCCATGTCCGGTTCGGTAGTATTTTTTTTGCGTCAGTTTTTTTTTGAGTTTGAATTTAAATTTTTGAATGTCAACGGTCTGTCCGTGACATCCGGTTCGGCCGGATGTTGTGTGATTTTGAATTTTTAAGCGTTTTGAGTCGGTCTCTGCGCTTCTGCCAGGTTTTTTGAATTTGACAGCTGCTCGTTTTAATAGGCATGATAGGAACTTTTTTTCTGTTTATGGCGCAGGAACAGTAAGGTTGGCAAGGACCCGCCCCAGCCGACAATGACTAGCCACTGTGCACCACTACATCATGCCGACCGCCTTCCTTACTGATTCCACTGTAGATGCGTTACCATAACAGATGGCGCCCAACGTGGCACCTGAGGCGCTGGCCGCGAGGGTCAGTCGGGTCAACCTGTGAGGTTGACCATCCCACCAGTCCGAGTGAGCAGCCACAGAAGCTGCCACCTACGTTGCGGTGGGATGGTTGGACGGATCAGGTTGTCCGGGCTGGTCATCGGGGGCAGTGGCTGACGGAGCCACGGGACTTCACGTCGGTCTCCGGGATTTTTTTTATTTTCACCCGATGAGGCAGTGCTGCACGCACTTGATTTTTTTTTGTAGTTGGGGTTTTTATTTTCCCGGAATGTTGTCCGTTAGTCGGCTAAGGAATAATTTTGTCCGCTAATTGGGTTTTTTTTTAAGTAAAATTTTTTTTTGTTCTTTTAGTTTCCTTTAGCCGAATTTGTGTTGTCCAGGGTGAATGTGTGTGCGCGTGTAGTGAGGACCCCAGCTCATCCCACGTCCCAGGTGGTAGCTTGGAATACCACCTGGATGGTGATGGGTTGAGCTGGGATTCAGAGTGGCACCCCTTCCTGTCCCACCAGACTGGGGGAGCGGTTTCGAAACCGCTCCACCCATTGCGGCGGAGGCAGGAGGGGTGTCCAGCGAGAATGGACGGGAGGCCTCAACACCCCCAACCAGTCCCAGGGGCAAGCCCCTGGAGACTGCCCCTGCGTTGCGGCTGGGCGTGTTGAGACCTACTCGTGTGTGCCTGGAGCGGACCCTGGTGGCCCCAACCCAACTCGGAGGGGGGGCCTTAAGACCCCCCTCGATTGCGGTTGGGAGCACTAGGGCCAAGTATGAATGTGTTTGTATTAAATTTTTTTTTGCCTAGCCTACTGCCTTCTAGTGATGGGATGTCAGCGTTCCCATCACCACCTACATTGTTCATATAAAATTTATAGATAACTAACCGTTTTCCTTTCAGCTTTTGAAATTTTTTTCTCTATTTTGGTGCGATCATTGATAAATGATTGCCGTAATTCTCGCACAATTTTTTTTTATATATAGATATATAAACTTTTTTTCCTCCTTTAACAAACCATCTTCTGGGAACCGAAGTTTTTTTTTTTTTCCGAATACTAGGATTTGACAAAGAATTTTTTTTTAACGGATTATGTCGCGTAACCAGTCCTACGGGCAAACGGGCCGGAACACTCCGTTCGAGAGTGCGGGCAGTTTACGAGGGAACCAGCACCGGGGCGGTGCTAATAGGGGGGCTTTTTCGAAAGCAAGGCGTCCTTTGGTGGTGCATACCCCAGTAGGAGGATCCTACGGAAATCCCGTGGGGACTCATATAGGCTCGGGCCCGAACGACGACCGCGACAAACTGGACATACCTGTAAGCACCGGCAATTTAAATGCATCGCTGCTAAACACACACAACATCTCGGGGATAATGACCAATGTGTCGAACTATGCACCAGATGGAGCGGGTGCCTTACCACCAAATCAAGAGGTTGGAAATTTTGGGGACGCTACCAGCGATCAGGCGAACCTCCTAGGAATGCAGGACGAAGCCACTCGTGGAGGCTCGTGGGTGGACGTGCTACACCAACTGTTCCAGGCTTCGCAGGAGGAAATGCGGAGAGAGATGGGCTCAATTAGAGCCAACATGGCCCAGCTCAACGCCGCTCTCGAATCCACGCAGCAAGCACACCAGCAACACAGGAACGCAAGCAGGATGGACCGTAACCCATTGCCATCGGTAGTACCGCCAATGTACCCGACTCCAAGCAGCATAACAGTAAAACCGCAGGAGTGGAAAATCGCATTCGACGGCACTGGGAGTGTAAGCGATTTCCTCTTCAAATTAAACACCTTGTGTGAGCGCACACAATGCCCTGACGAACAAATAATGGCCAGTTTCCACTTATTCCTTTCGGGACGAGCCGAAGAATGGTACTGGCTGTTCACAAAACAAAACCCAAATGCGACATATGCCTTTTTGTGCTATTCCTTAAAAAGAGAGTTTGGCACCTTGAAAACGGACCACGAGATCATGATGGAGATCTCCATGCGCAAGCAAAAGGCAAGTGAGTGTTATGACGTGTTTCACGCGGACATAATCTCCTTGAACGCGCGCTTAAGGGAGCCGATGTCAGAGCTTCTACTGATTGACATAATAAAAAGGAACGTCAACAGTAGCCTTAAGCTAATGCTTTTTAATGCGGACGTAAGGAACCTCCATGATCTGCGCGATGTAGCACGCCGAGGTGAACAAGTGCTGAAAGAGAGCAAGCTGCTGGGAGCCAATTACCCAGGACGGCAGGTAAGCGAGGCACGCGTGACAACCCCGGACATGACGATGGAAGGCGAGAACGGCGAGATAGATCCGCAGATAGAGGCGCTGGAATATAGACGCAGCAGAAGACCGGACTACTCGGGAATCCAGTGCTGGAATTGCCAGGGAATGGGGCACTCCTATATATATTGCGAGGAATCCATAAAAAGTCCTTTTTGTTTTAAATGTGGGTATAAGGGTGTATTCACTCCTAAATGCCCTAGGGACCATCGCAGGCAGGGAAACCAGTACCCGAGCGAGAAGATGGGGGAACCTCGTTCGGCTTCATAGCTCCCACATCAGCCAGTGCTCGAGGCGTCGTCTCGTGCGCTGAACCAGAGGGCGAATCTCTGCATGGAGGTGGTGAGCTTCCGAGGTGCAGTAGTACCCTGGCAGAAGAACCCTCGACTGTAATAATAACCTTCCCCGATAGTACTGACGATTCGAATAGTTCTGAATCCGAGAGTCGAACGTCCTCTTTCACGATGGGCGAGCAAATCAAAATTCTGCGACGCCAGCATAGGGATGTCGCGTGCCAAACGCAACTTTTCCCAACCCTAAAAGAAAGGGAGGATAGGTATGAACAAATGAGACATACCATTTTTGACCAATATCCGGTATCGGACAATATTTTGAAGTGTAGGAAGAGATACCACCGGAGAGTACAGGAGCGTAGACTGCTGCAAGCCACCACGTTAACGCTTACAGAGGACGAAAGGCCTTTAGTAAAGGCTAGAATTAAAAATAGTTTTCTTGTAGGGTTGTTAGACTCGGGAGCCAACGTCTCCATCTTAGGGAAAAATGGAGTAGAATTCCTAGAGGATAACGGCTTCGAATATCAGCCCTTACATGCGTTCGTATATACCGCGGGCGGCAACAAGCAAAAAATTTTAGGCTCAGTATCCCTACCGGTCACTTTTAAAAATATCACAAAGATTATTCGTTTTTACCTTGTTCCCTCGTTGCTCCAAGAAGCATACTTCGGGGTCGATTTTTGGAGAGCATTTGCGTTAGCTCCCGAAATATTCCCGAGCGTAGAGTGCTTAGAGACTAGGCTTGAAAAGGAAGAGGAACTTAACCTCCATGAATTGTCACCAGAACAGAAATCAGAATTGCGAAAAGTCATCGAGACGTTTCCTTCGTACGAGAAGTTAGGCCTAGGGCAAACTAAATTAGTGGAGCATCACATCGACACCGGTGATGCAGTGCCTATAAAAAGCAAGCATTTTCCTCTTTCGCCGCCGAGGCAAGCCGAAGCTTTTAGAGAACTAGACAGGTTACTACAGTTAGGAGTTATAGAAGAATCCAACTCCCCGTGGTGTAGTCCTGTAGTACTGGTCTGGAAACCAGGCAAAGTCAGGCTGTGCATAGATTCGAGAAAGGTCAACGCGGTGACTAAGAAGGATTCGTACCCCCTGCCTCATATCAACGGCTTATTGAGCAGACTGAAAGATACGCATTTTATTAGTGGCATTGATCTGAAAGACGCGTTCTTCCAGATCAAATTGACAGAGTCCTCGAAGGAAAAAACAGCATTCGCAGTTCCGGGGAGGCCTCTGTACCACTTCAAGGTGATGCCATTTGGTCTGTGCAATGGACCGCAGACTATGAGTAGGCTGATGGACAAGGCGATCCCTTCGCGTCTGCGAGAGAACGTCTTTGTCTACCTGGACGATCTGATGGTATGTAGCACTAATTTTGAGGATCATCTAAAATTGCTAGCGGAAGTGGCGAACTGTTTGAGAGATGCAGGTCTGACAATAAATGTGGAAAAAAGTAAATTTTGTCAGAAGGAAATACGCTACTTAGGGTATTTGATAGGCAGCGGGTGTCTGAAAGTGGATCCGGGAAAAGTAGAAGCAATACAAAACTTCCCGATCCCTAAATCCCCTCGGCAAGTGCGTAGGTTTGTGGGCATGGCGAATTGGTACCGAGCATTTATTACCAATTTTGCTGACTTGGCAGGTCCCTTGACCGACTGTCTCCGCAAGTCAGCAGGCCCGTTTAAACTCACTCCTGAAGCTATAGAGGCGTTCGAAAAACTAAAAGTAGCCTTGAGTTCCGCCCCTGTTTTGGCCCAACCAGACTTTTCAAGGGAATTCGTGATACAATGTGACGCTTCCAAAATAGGTGTTGGCGGAGTATTGTTTCAGGTCGATGATGATGGCGCTGAGCATCCAATCGCATTCGTGTCGAAAAAGCTGAATAATGCTCAACGCAATTATACAGTAACCGAGCTGGAATGTCTTGCAGCCATAATTAGCGTGAAGCGTTTCCGACCCTATGTCGAAGGATTACCTTTTCGGATTATTACGGACCACTCCAGTCTCAAGTGGTTGATGACACAAAAGGACTTGAGCGGGAGGTTGGCGAGATGGTCACTCTTACTGCAAAGATACGACTTTAAAATGGAACATCGTAAGGGCACCCTGAATGTAGTACCAGACGCGCTGTCGCGTTTTGATGTTGACGAGTTAACTTTCACTACCACACCCGGAGAAATAGATTTAGTCTCTCCCGAATTTTGCAGCAACGAATATTTAGACCTAATTCGGACCGTCACCGAAAACGAGGAATCACTTCCGGATTTACGAGTGGTAGACGGTGTAATCTTCAAAAGAGTTAAGTTTCGTAAGGGATTGGAAGGGGAAGAAGACTCGCTGTGGCGTTTATGGTTGCCAAAAGGGTTGACTGAGGAAGCAGTGAGATTAGCACATGACGCTAACCGGAGTTACCATGGCGGATGGCTGAAAACCTTAGAACGTGTTAGGCAGAAGTACTTCTGGCCGCAGCAGGCTAAGGACGTCAGGGACTACGTCCAGCGTTGTGACACCTGCAAAACGGTAAAACCCACCAATCAGCAGTCGAGACCACCTATAGGGAGTGCCTTTGAATCCGAAAGGCCATTTCAGCGGGTGTATTGCGACTTTCTAGGGCCGTATCCGAGATCTAAGCGGCGAAATCAATTTCTTTTCATAGTACTAGACCATTTTTCAAAATACGTTTGGCTAAAGCCCATGCAGAGAGCTACCACTGTTAACGTTATAAATTACTTCGCTTCAGAAATTTTTCCGGCTGTAGGGGTCCCTGAGTTTATTCACAGTGACAATGGTAAACAGTTTATCTCGAAGGAAATGAACCAAATTTTTGCAAACTACGGGGTGACGCACGTGAGGACGGGGCTATATTCTCCCCAAGCGAACGCATCCGAACGCGTCAACAGAGAAATTGTTTCTAAGATTAGGATTTTCCTAAAAGGTAAATCTGACCATACTGATTGGGATAAGCATATACCCGAGATTTTATCAGTTTTGAGAAGTGATTTTCATACAGCGATTCAGTGTTCTCCATACTTTGCGTTATATGGCCAAAACATGGTCCAACATGCCTCAACGTACAACATTTTAGGGAAACTCGGCAGCCTTCGAGAAGACCAGGTCAAGGTAGTAAGCCGAGCTGACAAGTTGACTAACATTCGTGAGCAGATCCGTAGAAATTTAGATCAGGCCAAAGATAGGGGAGTAACCACCTATAACAAGCGCTCTAGACACGTCAACTATAAGGAAGGTCAGGAAGTTTTTCGGAGAAACTTTGCCTTAAGTAATTTTAAACAGGGCATTAATGCCAAATTCCTACCCAAATACCTGAAGTGTCGCGTGCTTCGAAAAATAGGCAACGCATTGTATGATCTCGAGGACCTAAACGGGAAATTGATAGGTCGCTTTCACGCGTCGGACATTCGCCCGCAATGAACTAGAAAACGTTTCTTTTGCCAATTTACAATTTGATTTTTTTTATACACCCACCAATTGGACCTTTTTTTTGTCTGGGCGTTTTGGCGGTCGGGGACATCTCGCCCAGTATTCTCCCCGAGCACTGACCTCATAGGTTGTTCACACGCGTACTCACCGAGGACCGTGAACACCCTGGCAGTCCACGCTTAGGTCGGACTAGCCTTTCGGAGTTTGGACGAGTTCTCCGTATCAAAATGTCTATTTTTTTTTGTCTTGCCTTTTGTGGGGGCGATAACCACTGAAACCTTTCGGAGTTTTGACGAGTTCTCCATAACAAATGTCTAATTGCCGCAAAGCCCTTTTAAACTAGGAAACAGAATTAATTCCCAAATTTGACTTAACTTTTTTTTTGATGGCCCCATGTTGCCCGGCTAGCTTCGTAGTAGGACTTTGAGACTCTTATCTCAGGGGTGAGTCGTGCCCCACGTTGCTTGTCATCGGAGATCCCTGGCAATGGCTTCCCACAGATGATCCGGTTCCCTGTTCGCTTCATCGTCAGGTCTTCAAAGCGAAGCAGGTTTGTTACGGTCTGCTGCTACGGTCTACTGCTACGACCCACTTGGGAGAGTGTTCACGGGAACACACCTAGCGATGTGGAAAGGGTTGCGATGAAAAATATCGAAAAAGAAGGGAACAGACAGACCGGCCATCACTAGAAGACGGAAAAAAGGAAAAAAAAAACCACCACGAGTTCCGGACAAAAGTTTTTCGCTCGGCCC
Organism: Eurosta solidaginis; assembly: GCF_040869045.1. Classification (NCBI taxonomy): domain Eukaryota; kingdom Metazoa; phylum Arthropoda; class Insecta; order Diptera; family Tephritidae; genus Eurosta; species Eurosta solidaginis. The sequence goes on from NC_090320.1 coordinate 281,859,242, forward strand.
AGTCTCTTTCCCTTTTTGGATTTGCCACGCTGATGAACGGAGCTAGACCATAACGTGTTTGCTTGTGCCAAGTCGTATCGTATCAACGATTTATATACTTTTTTTAAATCCGTACAAATCAAATGTTAAAACGCTATTCGAAACCAAGAAAAATAAAAAGAATTGGTTGAGTTTCCGGCACTGACCGAGAAAACGTGGGAAAATTTTTGGGAAACAAGGAAGAAGGTCATTTAAAAGGCCAAAGAACAATCAGCAAAATGCCGAGGAACTAGTGGTACTAACCCTTACAAGAATATCCAAATATCCAGCTAAAGTAGTAAGTCAGTGCTTCCAAGTCAAACCTAGTGAGGAAAGTTCTAGGGATTCCGACTCGGATTCGGACGGCACTAACTAATTGTGAGGAGAAGCCTTGATACTCGAAGATAGACCTCTTTCTCTACGTTTGCGAAGTACACCACCACCTTTGGAAAGCGTCCAACACCCCATCCGCCTCCAGGGCCAGCAGTACGCTGCAGCGTAATACAGCGAACGCCCAATTTAGCACAAAGTCATCCAGAAGGTAAAGGTCCACACGAAGTTGCCCTGCCACCAGGTCCGCTCGATCGCCTCAGACCAGAGTGAAACAACCATCAACGCCGGCCTACTGGGTGAGTCAGTTCCTTTTTTTTTGTGCTTAAAAGCGCGGACACATATTTGGGCGCTAATATGCTTGCCTTTTGGTTATGGGTCGTGCGTTTATGTACCCTATGAATGTGTAGGAAGTCCGGTCAGAATTCAAACCATTAGCGCAATTGTTAAAATAAAATAATGTTGGTTTAAAAAAAGAAAAAAAACCCAAACATTTAGAGAAACAACTATTTAAAACGCGGTTCATACATCTGTATGTATAATTAACTTAAGCATATGCATTTACATGCATATAGAAGAAAGAAAGCGAACACCAAATTTAGTATACCCAACAAAAAAAAAAGAGAATGTCCGGTTTTAAAAAAACTTCCAGCATATTGGCGTAGACGTTTTCGAGTGGAACGCAAGAATATCTAGAAATGAATATATAAAATGTAAATGTTAAGAAGTCTGCAAATTCTGTAATGCGATCTACGATCTACTATAGGAATTTTGAGCCAAATAACTACAACTATTTTTAAGGTATTTTTTTTTACTCCAGTGTGCGTCGCTTGGTTTCCACGTTATTTGCTATGTACAAGCATACCTATGAAATTAAAATCTATTCAGCAGTATGGAAATAAATTCGAAAGAGCATTTAGATGAATTACACATTTTTTTCAGCAAATGACCTGTAAACCAGAGCAACAGCAGCAACAATGTTATCAAATTTAGTTATATTTTCCTAAAGTATTTCACTGCTGATACATTTATACTACTTAAAAAAACTTTAAACAATACCAAAAATTAGTGCATTGGGTTTTTGTATTTTTGTACGTAAATTCACCATGATAAAAATTTGTAAAATACTATTATTAAACAAGTTATTACATTACATATATTGTTAGCTTAATTCATAGAGGCAGGCCCTAACCAGCAGATTTTTCTGAATTGCGTTTTCCTCAAATTTTGATATGATGTATCTATATATGTAAATACCACCCAGTGCAAATTCGAAAGCCTTTGAACCAAAAACAACGATACTGTAAAAGATTAAACTATACTTAACCAGAAAAAAAAAAAAATGTTATATGTACATACAGCTGCGAACAAAAGAATAGCAGTTAAAGATATTAAACACCTTTTATTAGTAAAAGAAGGATCATTTATTTGAAAAGCTGCAATAAACTTGCAACCAAACTTGTTTTAGAACCATTTAAAAACGTCTAAAGCCCCAAAAAGGAATTATTACTTTGGCTGTACAAAGTTAATATTTACTATTCATGTTTCTTAATACCTGGATCGAAATGAACTCCATCAAATAGATACTTATGTACAAATTTCTTGTTCGAAATTATTTCTTGTACTTCTTAAACAAGCATTTTATCACATTTTTCTCTATAACTTAATGCGTATACCTTATTTTGAAGAAAACAAATTTAGATAAAACTCAGGATCGAGTAGTATATATATACATCTTCATATAAATTCTTTTTTTATAAATGATGAATTATAAATAAATTTGTAATTGATATGGGAATGCTGGCGTCGCCAATTATTTAGAAGGCATAAGGTAAGACAGGTAAGGGGCCACCGAAATTTTAGGTGCGTCGGTGGCCATGGTTATTTGAGGGTGGGATAAAGCACCGGGCGTCGCAACACCACCCGCGGCGCCCCCTATGTATATTCGGCCCTTTTCTTTTTTTATTTTTAATTTTTCCAGCTTTTTTGTTATTGTTTGGTTTTCAGCGGTTTTTTTTGAATTTGATTTTCAGCGTTAGTAACCGGCCATGTCCGGTTCGGTAGTATTTTTTTTGCGTCAGTTTTTTTTTGAGTTTGAATTTAAATTTTTGAATGTCAACGGTCTGTCCGTGACATCCGGTTCGGCCGGATGTTGTGTGATTTTGAATTTTTAAGCGTTTTGAGTCGGTCTCTGCGCTTCTGCCAGGTTTTTTGAATTTGACAGCTGCTCGTTTTAATAGGCATGATAGGAACTTTTTTTCTGTTTATGGCGCAGGAACAGTAAGGTTGGCAAGGACCCGCCCCAGCCGACAATGACTAGCCACTGTGCACCACTACATCATGCCGACCGCCTTCCTTACTGATTCCACTGTAGATGCGTTACCATAACAAGATATGACTAAACGCAATCAATAGTAGGTAGTATTTACATCGTTAAAGATCAAACGTAGAGAAACGATGTGATTATGTAATCATGGGCAACAGAAATGTTTCTCGTGATATGTCGGGATGGTAAAAATTAATCATTTATTTTAATTAATAGATTATTTTGCGCTTTAAAAGGAGTTAATTGCATCCTTGATTTTTATTTCATTAATCGATTATTGCTCCATTTACCACTAAAATACAAATAGATAAATGTAAGGCGCAATAAACTCTGAAGAGATTTTAGCCCGAGCTTTTCTTCCAATTTGCGTTGTTTTTGTTATTGTATTAACGATAAAGACACTCCCAAAAGGCTTTGAGGAGTTTTATCGATATCGATGGTCCTTTGCCGGATATAGATCCGGTACGTTCCGGTAACAAAGCACTATTAAGATACACGCCCTCCCCACCCCTTAGTCCCATGGTGAACTTGTGGGCGCCAGTGCCCCGCCTACTAAACATGTATATGATACATTCATATTTTTAACAGGGTTGCCCTCGCGTGGGTGAGAATGAAAATTGGGTTGCGGAAGCTTTGAAGCTATAAAGCTTTTTTTATTGCGCTTATCATCCCCCAATTTGCGTCGTGCTCCTTTTTAATTTTTACCTACTTGTTTCTAAAATGTTTGATGTTGCTTCGCCCGTGACGTGAACCCAATATCGTCGGTGTGGTAGGCGGAGCACAAGAAGTGGATTCATGCCCTCTTTAAAATTGTGTTAATCATTTTGTACACTGAGCGGTTCATTTATTGATCGATTTTTTGCAAAATTTCTCCATGGGTTCCTAGAGTAAAATTTTATATTTGTATACAATACATTAATTATTTGTCGGAACCAACCGGATAGGACCACTATAACATAGATCTCTTATACAACTAATTTTTAGGACAAGAGGGGTTTCGTAATTATTTCTCTATTTTACCAACTAGAAACTTCAAATTTCATCAAATGCTTACACTGTTGTCTGCAAAAAATGATTAATATATAACATATATACCATACAACCGATTGTTTAGATAAGGGGGGTTTCGTCATTTCTTACTAATTTTAACAGCTAGAAGCTTAAAATTGTACCAGTTGTGTACATATGTACGTATTATTGTCCGAGAAAATCGCCAAGATTAGTCAAATTTATACTTTTTATTCCATACAGCAGATTGTTCAGATTTTATGAATTTTTTTAAATTTCATCAGATTAATTTTCAGCTCTATTTATGAAAGGTATGAAGTCTTTGGCTATCCCGTCTTTATTTGATTTTTTTAGAGACTTGAAGCAGGGATCACCCTTTCCAAAATTTTTTATTTATGTTCTGATTTCGTAGCCTCACATAGGCCTTATCGCGGAGGCATGTTTCTGCAGCTTAGCATGCATGCCTTCCAGTTTGATACCATCACCACTGCTGTCTGACCACTAATCAACTACTTGGGTGATTCGCCATCCAAATAAAGACGTTTCAAACACTAGTAGAAGCATATATTACGAACAAATAGCTCTGTGATGGATGAGGCGCTTCGTGATGTACATGGAGCATTCCACGGTTGGTACGGGACAAATCGTACGCATTTTTTAAAGTTTTGGATTTTAACTAAAGACTTACTATAACTTTTTCACGCAAACTATTTATTATTAATATTGTGTTGTACAAGTCTAAAAAAAATGAAACCTGCTTTTGAAATATTCACATATCAGTGTCAAAAATCCAAACCAAACATGCGTTTGTAGGGACAGTAAAATCCCACCAGACTTTGTGGTAACAGTGAGTCAGGTGAAATATCAGTGAGAGTGATAAGAAAAAAAAACCAGAACTCACCTCAAACTCACAAAAAAAGTAAAATATATTTATCCTAAAAAAAATAACAGTTTCAAAATTAAAGTGTTTGAACAACACATTTGTCTCTCAGGCGTGAATTATAGCCGTGAAAAAAGCAGCCACAATTCTGGAGGAAACTTGCTTAAGCTGCAGTTGCGTCAATATATGCGCGGTAAATATGCAATAACCTCACACATTAATTCATCAAAAAGTGTGCAGAAATGCAAAGAAGCATTAAAAAAACTTCGCCCAGGTCGGATCATAAGTGATAGAAAGTAACAAAAAGGCCGATAAGTTGACAAAGGTGGGTTCAGCACTCTCTAAATCGACGGTAGACGTCTCAAACCGTTTGGAAGAAATCAAAAGAAGACAGGAGTTGCATATGATCCATCAAACAGGAAGGGCGTAGAGAGAAGCGCTTGGCTTCAGACCCACAAAGTGGTTCATATCTTTGAAGAGAGGCTTACCATGGACGGAGTTATTTTATAACATAAACCTGATTGTGGTTCTTCCTTTTGGTCGTCAAACGATTTTTGGTAACACTATGGACACATTCAGTATATGCGAGGTCTTTATTGACCAACCAGTTCAACCTTACCAAGCCTAACGGGACATTTGTGTTTTTACAGGACAAGTACAAAGTTCACGGTCCCTATTCGTCTGGAAAACTTAGTTCAAAAAATGGAAGCTTATTTAATTTTTCAATATTTTCCCCCCTTTTTTTGGAAAAATTTCTTTTTTTTATTGAAATGATATTAATTTTAAAACTTAACAAAAAAAATGTAAAATTTATCGGCGTTTAAAAATGTAAGATTTTTCATGGAATGCTAGATAAAATAAGTCCCGTGCTGGGTTAGCTGGCAACCGGTAAAACACCGAAAAAAATCCATTTGAAACCTTGCGGGCAATCAAAATCGTAAAGAATGATTAATCTATAGTTTTCTGTTTAATCTGTGTACAAACCCTGAAATAAGAATTTATATAGATTTTAAGTTTGAGCTTTTCTACTTTAAGAGAACTAATTACATCGGATTCTGGACGAACTGACGAAGGGGCAATTAAACGGAATAATAACCGACCTAACATCCAAGACAGACCACATCACAGGGGTTTTGGACTTTCAGGTTCAGAACGTACGATATCCTTCAAGGGAGGAATGGGAATTAGGCCTAGACAACGGCAGGGGCATCACAATATACACCGACGGCTCGAAAATGGAAAAGGGAACTGGAGCTGGGATATACTCAACACGTCTACAGTTAGGCCAATCATTCCGACTTCCTGACGCATGCCGTGTATTCCAAGCCGATATCTTTACCATAGACAGAGCAACAAAGCTGCTCCAAGATAGTGCGGTCTCCAACACCGACATAACAATCTTTGTTGACAGCCAAGCCGCCTTAAGGGCATTAGAGTTCAACATGATAAATTTGGACATCGTGCGGAGGTGTAACCCTCTCTGGCTTCTATAAGTCATCTCAATGTCTCCCTTTGCTGGGTCCCTGGGCACAGCGGCATCGAAGGGAATGAACTCGAGGATGAGATGGCTAGGTAAGGTTCCGACTTAGACATAAGTGAGGTGGACAGCTCCGTCCGACCGCCGCTAAGTTATGTCGTATGAGAACAGGGCAACAGACTTGCTATGGACCAATAGGGTGGACTGCGAAGTCTCAAGTTCCTTATGGCCATGCTTGGATAGGAAAGGCACCAGCTTCCTTCTCAAACTGAAGAAATCTGCGGTGAGGGCATTTACGGGTATCATCACAAGGCATTGTGCTATCGCACCAATGCTCCGACGGTGGCGAATACCAACAAGCTCAGAAGCTGTCAGGATGAGGAGTAAGAGGAGTTAATCTACCACTTTCTCTGCCGATGCCCGGCGCTTCAAAGAAGAAGGCTCTGAGATCTGGGCTCACGCTTCTTCGACAGCCTGGCAGAGGTTGGGAAGGTGGACGTCTCGCTTCTTTTTGGGTTCATCAGGGAAAGCAAGTGTTTCGTTGGGGACCACTAAGAGGTAATGGGGCTAAAGGAATTTGCCGCCACCCTGTACTTACTGAGAGCACTCACAATGGACAAAAATGTCTCCGAGTGGAAGTGTGGGTAACACTCACGCACACCCTCTTAACCTAACCTAAGCTAAGCTACCCGCCCAAAGTTACTGGGTCTGGTGATAAGAGTGAGAGTTTGGAAAGGACGTGATTCCAAGCCACCCACGCAAATTACTGATACAACTTGCAATAGAAGTATCGATATCAATACTCATTAAAAATATTTACTCAACAAATTTTTGCAAAATAAAAATTTTTTACACAAACATACAAAATTGTTGAAAACTTTCAAATAATTTATATCATACTCATCGGCGAAGTTAAGCTCGAAATTGTTGTTGTACTGCGTTGTCGTCGTTGTCATTTTAACACGTTGTTCGATGTTTATTTCTCTAGCAACTTTTTATCCTTTGTCAGAGCAAAACTCCTCTCATGATATGACTGCTGAATACTGGAACTTTTACAAAATTTTTTAAAAATCAGTTAAACAAAGTTTCGAAATTTTAAATCTTTTAGTTTTTTCACAGTGTTTCACTTTTTTCATATTTTTAGTGACTTAGGGGTCATTGACTTTTCGTGAGTCAGAGTTGTAGTTAATTTATTTACTTGTTTCAATTCGTTTTACTCCCAAACTTATTTTGTTTTTTGGTGCACTTTTATTTTTTTTTATATTATTTTGGCGATATTCTTGATATTTTCTGTTTAAGATTTTTTTATTTTCTCAGTACGATCTATAAATTCTATCTGCCCACTTTTCTATTTTTCTCACGCTCAAGTTCTGAACTAATTTTCCAGTGAAAAAGCGCAACAATTTTTGAAGAGCTCTAATCAAAACATATAAAAACGTCTAAAAAAGTTCCCAATAAAATTTAGTGCTTAAAAATATTCAGACGTTTATGTTTTGGAACGAACATACTTTTAATTTGCTTTAATCTTGCCTACAATGCAATTGTTTTTAAAATAGATTTTGTTTTAGTCTTTTCTTTACACATATCTTTTATTTTTTTATTTTCTATATTAAATTTCGTCTTTATCAGCACAACTTATAGTTGTTGTAATCTGATATTTTTTTTTCTTGCTTTTCTCCTAGTTATTCACTTAGCTCAAATTTTATCCGCGTCCACTATTCGCGCCTATTTATCGCAACAACTGCCCCGGCTATACTAACAGCTAAGCTCGGATGTTTCCCCAATTTTGTATTGTCAACTTTTTTCTGGTTCTATTTTTGAGCTGCGTTTTTTCTTTATTCCTTCATACATGCATTTTTGTGTGGGTCGGCGCTTTATTTTCATTTAATTTTTGTATTATTGCAGTCTCTCTCATTGTTTACTATATAGTTTGGCAACTTAAATAGAGGTTTTGTTGCGAATAGAGTGGAAGGCAGTGGACTAGGCAGTCGAATGTCATATAATGAAAGAATGGTGTTCGGAGTCTTTTCAAAGTTAAAAAAAAAAATGATAAAAGCTTTAATAAAAATAAAACTATTGTTTTGGTAACAATAAAAACGCCTTATATATTCTATATACACAAAATTCGTAAGGATTGTCTCACTTTAAAATTTGAGTTAAATAATCTAAAGTTTGTTTTTGAAACAGAGTCGAGAACTGTGCGTGTGAATGTGCGAATTTTCACCGATCAGCTGTTAGTTGCGCTACTTGGTAAAATTTACAATGGTCTCTCTTCTTCATTGTTTAATGGAAGAGCACGCTTAACGTTCATAGTCGGCTTATCGTTAACCACACCAAGAGACCGGCTCGGTTGGGGATTTGTATTAAATTATGAAAATGGACTCTCTTATATGACGCTGCTAAACGCTCATTTTGTGGCACATCATGATCGCCATCAAACGGTATTAATACACAGCTTAGATTTGTTTGTATTGCATGCATCTTTCGGCTGATTCATCCTTCAATTATAGCTTAACGAGAGCGCACCAATCATTATTACAATGATCTTGGGAACTTGCCAAGTATCCAGCCCCATCTATTAAATACAAATATCTGCTCAAGTTATCATATTTTTGTGGGAGATCTGAGCTTGGATTTGTGTACTTCCATGGGTGTAGAATAAATGAAGGTGCTGCCAAGTAACATTAACACTATTTGGCTGTGTTGGATTTTAGGCCTGATCACGTATTGTATCAAGTTGATAAGTTCTTTTGCCACTTCACGGCTAGTTTTCTGAGTCAAATTTTCAGTTTTTTTGAAAATGGAGGTTATTTGTATCAATTTGCCTTTTAAATTGCCACAGTGACTAAAATCATCTTATTGGTGGTGGTTTAGTTGTTGATGAAAAATCAATGAGGTGCACGCATGTTTGTTATCACACAAAAAGTAATTCGTAAATATGTCATATAAATACTACTTTATTGCTTGAGTCTAAGGAAAAACTTAAACAAAATAAATTGCTAACATTCAACCATGAAAACATTCTGCGCATGAGCGTTTGTTTGCGAAATATCTTTTCGCAAATGCGCAAATAAACACCCAACAAACATTTACATATGTTAGAAAACGAATAGAAGACGAATCGAATTCTAATGTATTTCTCTAAGGTAGAAGGTTAGAGGACGATTTGCGAAACTGTCGCGAATTATAGCATTCTCGACAAAAAGGGGACTTAGCTCTCGATATCGAAAAAAGGGTTAGAATTCTAATCGAATTCTAACGTCAAATTCTAATGAGTTTCTAATGAGAATTTTGAAGTGATGCGCAATTAAGTTCAATTATTTAAAATCAGCGAAATTTTCATTATTTCATTATATCAAATACGTCTATTTGGTTATAATCTTATGTTTTAAGAATGAACATATTTCAAAGGCTTTTTCTATTATAATAAATTAAAACGGTACTTAAAGATTGAGCTCAGCGTTGGTTTGAGGTACGGATGAGGAAGCGGTTTCGTCATGCCATTCAAATAACACTTCAATAATCTGCTCGCTTTCCTTTTTTAACTTTTTTTGATTCATTTTCACTTACTATTATTTATTACTATAAATAAAAAAACTTATTTCGCAACTTGTAATATTTCCACTATTTTTATTTTGTTTGTATAACACTAAGAATGAGTGATCATGTCGTGCGAATAATCGATAACTGTGACAATAATCATAACATCGCATTTCTAGTGTTATTCGAATCGTTTCACAGTCGAATTCTAATCGAGTTCTCTAACCTAGTATTCGATTCGAAATGCATTAGAGAACTACATTAGAATTCTAATGTAAAACTACAATATTTCTCTAACGTTAGAAACTGTGTTTGCTGGGTTGTTCAGCGACAACTAAAGACGAAAGAGAATAATAATACATGTGAAGTGGTGCCAATAATTATTCAACTAAATGGTGACCATTGCTCTAGATATAGTTTTGTGCGGAGTATTACGATCTTCTCTTGGTAGGGTGGGGCTTTTCTAAGGTGCAGAGCATCCCCAATGTTGATTACATGTTCTCAAATCCTTTTTTGTATTAGATTTCAAAGGGAATACACAACTGTATAAATGTTGATGTCGACCTTTTCCTGTGAGCTCCAACGCAATATCAGCTTCATGCTAATGAACATAAATTCAAACCCAATGTTTTGTTTACATATATTTCCACACAGAGTCTCCCAAAAACTTGACCCCTTGTAACTACGCCACTGCCTTCATCGCCTTCATTACCATAATCATCAAATTATCTTTATCACCATCCTCCTTCACAATACGCCCTTCACGTACTCAATTGCTATCATAAACTTTGTCGTTGTTGCCCTCAGCCTTTCGTATCTTTAACAAGATAACTTTTGCTAGGTGTTTCTCATGTTTGCTCTACTACTTTCTAAATGGTCATATTCTATATTTTTGTACTTTGTTTGTTTGTTTTACTTATTTACCGTTTTTTTATTAGTATAATTTTTTTTATGCATTTGCTACTTTTGTTGTTGTTGTTGTTATCTTTGTAATCTGCTTCAATTACGAATGATTTGCGTTGTCTGCTTGATTTTTGTCTGTCGCCTGTCAACCGTTTTATGCGGTGTTGTCTTCTTCACCAAATCATTCATACATCAAGCAATCAACGCATTCAAACTTGGCTTTTGTCGTTGATTTAATAAAATTTATTCCTAGTTTTATTTGTTATTACTGCATTAAAATTAACTTGTGTCGTGCTTATCTGCCCACTGCACGGTAAGTGAAGGCCTTGATAGGGAGTAACTTAATTTATCAGTGGAGGGTTTTTACTTTCTCTGCTGCAAATACGGATATCAAAAGAAAAACTTTTTGGGCCGGAGCTACTTCACCACTTCACATAACATTACCAAACCAACAAAGCTTTTGATCATAAATGAGTTGGTATCCCTCACTCCTTGCTTCTAAGAACGGCCGTCTTCTGGACTGAAAAAAGCGTGATGGCGCAATCCATTATATCAGCGTACAATTAATGGCGTATGCTGACGATATTGATACTATTGGACTCATTGCTTCTTTGCAAAACAGATTTGACGTATTCGCACTTGGCAGCCAGGCAACTATTGACGCATATACAAACCTAGCTTATACTTATATATAGGAATTAATATATATTCTAATTAAAATAATTTTTATGCATTTATTGACTGCCCAAATGGAATGAGAGATGGGTAGCAGACGAATGACACCAATGTAAGGATTTTACCAGTTGTATCTGATGCTGTTAACGTATTTAAAGTGCGAAGGCAACATCTGAACGGCGCTGCACTCATTTTTGTTAAGTGATGCGTTACAGTATGAGACTCGGCTATTTTTTGCGTACGTGGGAAGACTTCCTAGTGCCAGCGTAGAGTAATCGGGATGTATGCAATGCTATTGATGATTCGAAAATTTGCCCATCATGCACTAGAATAGCAGTGTTCTACAGTAATTGTACAATTTGTATTTAAATGCCCTTATGTTACTAGATATACATTGGTTACTGTGAAGGACCTCGTCTATGAGAACCAACATTAACAGAGAAAATAATGACAACTTGGTAATCAAACGGAGAACAACTTTTGCCAACAAATGCTACTCTGGTCTGAGAAGCCAAACGAAAAGTGAAGTCCTCTCTTGACGAACAAAAATCACGCTCTTTCAGTCGCTTTTCATACCTGTCTTCATGTATGTCTCAAAATCATGGACGGTGCCGAGAGATGGTGAGATGGATCTTGTAGTGTTCAAGAGAAAAGTTTTCCGAAAGATTTATGGTCCTGGCCGTGAGATATGAAGACAGTTCAGCGAATAAAAGCTCTAGTTTCGCTGTCTTGGTTATGTTATGCGAAGATACAAGGAAGTACTTCAGTCGACAATGAAGATGCACATGTCCTAGACAGCGTAGACGGTGCACCCCCCCTCCCCCCCCCCCCCCCATAAATACAGAAAAAAAATTCAGAAGTGAAGTCTCAGAAGTCAAATTTCAGAAGTCAAAATTCAGAAAGTAATCAGACGGCAGAAAAAAATATTAAATTTCTCTCGTTTATTTATTTTGAAGGTATTTTGTACATATAAAGAAAAAGTAGCACAATCTAAAATCCTGTTACAAATATGAATATACCATAAACATATTTAACAGGTGGGGACTATGGCGACCCCAAGTTCCTCATGGAACCAAGGGGGGCGGTATGGACTAGAGGGTTTAATGTGGTCATATTAATCATTCCCGGGATGGTTGGGCTAGTACCTTAATAGTGATTTGTTATCAGAACGTACCAATCTATATCCGGCAAAAGACCATCAACATCGATAACACTCCCCAAAGCCTTCGGGGAGTATCTTTAAAAAACAACGACACATGAATTTACAATATTAAACAAACGCTGGCCGAGGTCTTTATATTTTTTCTTGCGTTTTCGATATGGCTCGCCTCCAACTGAAAAATGCTGCAATTTTATTTCTGTTCGTTTTTTATTTTATTTATAAAATTAAATATGTTAGGGTTTGGGACAACGCACTTCGAATGACGTTGTGAACCCTTCGATTGAATTATTTGTTCGGGCTTCACTCAATTTGGTGCTATTATACATAATAACATCCATAGTTCGATTGGATATAACGCCTTCTTTCGATGCTGCTGTGCTCTAGGAACTTACCAGATGGTTGAAAAAAAAAACAATAATTCAGATGTTAAATTTCTTAATTCAAAGTTCAGAAAGCAATCAGAGAGCAAAAAACATTAAATTTTGCGCAAAATTGGTCGTTTTTTGCTCTCTGATAACTTTCTGAAATTTGACTTCTGATTTTTGACTTCTGAATTTTTAGAGTTCTGATTAACGTTTTCTGAAAAAATGTTTTTCTGAATTTGTTACGTTGAAGAACCTCGTTTTTACGGATCTCGTCGAGTTGCTTCTTCACATTCTTTAATGTTAGTACTTAACAAGCAAGACTCTTTTCCACACCAAAACTAACACCTATTCTCCTAGCTAACCACAGTGGTAGATGTCACAAAACTCAATTGTCCTGCTGCTTGCACTGTGTATCATATTTCCTGTATCAACAAGCTGAACAGTGCTTTCTTTCTTCAAAAGATTTCAGAAGTTCCAGGAACATGCCTTGAAATCATAGTCCTATGACATGATCGTCTTCAGACAGAAGAGTTCTCATCCAACGCTAGCTCTGCCATATAAAGGGAACGAATATTCGGAAATACCATCTCTTTCTGTCGCGTCCCTATGTGCCAAAGTGTTACTAATCGCATCTTGAACCAGGGATGATAAATGGATTTTTTCATTTTGTTCCAAATGAGGAAAAAAAATATACCAAATCATCAAAAATTGTACCAGAAGTCTTCGGATGTGAATTTGAACCAAACTTGAGCTATATTCTGCTTCTTTATCCAAAAACTGTTTTTAGTCAGGAAACTTTCTAACACAAATTAAAGCTAGTATAACAGCGAAATATGATTTATGAAGAAATACTTTTCCAGTAAAAATAATAAAAAAAGTTTATCGATTGAGGCGTACAATTATGTACATATATAAACATATTTTTTAAACATATTTTTTTATTGAGTACCAGTAAGGAACATAAAATTAATATTTAAAAAAAAAAATAACAGCTGCATTCATGGCAAAAACCCTTCATAAAAACATTTTAGGTACAAAAGATTTAGATTCAGGTATAAAAGTTGACAATTTGTCGCCTACATCTATACTAATAACTCATGTTTCAATCACTACATTAACGGTTCTTCCTCTTTGAGTTCTTTAAACACCTCAGTTGACAAAAAGCTTTTTTGCGTATCTATATTATGACAATTATTGTTAATTGATTTCATCAAGTATTTAGTTTTTATTAAATTCGAAACTGTGTTTGTTTGCAGACTATTTCTACACTTAGTTTTGATAAAATTTTGTATAGGAAATATCCTTTCTACGTTTGTGGATGAATGTGGAATAGACAATATACCTTGAACTACTCTATAAATAAATATTGGAAAAAATTTGCGCCTTTAATTTATTTTTAACTGATCTTAATTCTCCCCGAAAGCTGCATATATTTAAATTCTTGAATTTTTTAAGGCTCTCATGCTCTGCTAAAGCTCTAAATTCAGAATTAATTTTCTCTATTTTATCAAATGCAGATTTCGGAAACAAGTCCATAACTAAAGGCACAATACTATTTGTTTCACCGCTTAAAATACTTTCTGGCGAAAGTTTTGCAGCCCACAAAGTACTAAAGTACTACAAAATTGTATATAAAATTGTTTAGCACAGCTCTCAAATATGTGTACGTCATCTTTTTCGAAAAGGTTGTTTGACAGAATAATATCCACATTAACACCGCAATAAACTTCATCTGTGGTTAAGTGATTTTCGTCTGAATCAATATCTAACATCCAAATAGGACTGGAGTCTAAATAAGATTTTTTTATAAATTTTTTTATTTGGCAATAAGTAAATGCATTTCTATATTCACATTATTTATTTCATTTACAATATAAGAAAGAAATACAAAAAAAAAAAAAAATATACTTAATAAATAGGACTTTGAAAAATTTCAGATATAAGATTAATATTATGATTGCTGCTTTTATTTTCAAATACGTAGAGATTAAAATAATACTTGAGGGCATCTCATTGCTCAAGAATTCTATCTATGACTGCTTGTCTAGAAAGCCACCTTGTGGGGGCGTACTTTAGTATAAGATGCCTTTCTGTACCGAAATGTTCTGGAAAACTCTGAAAGTCTGCCCTCCTAAGGGGGCTGTTACAAAAATTATAGTTTACGTCTTTTAAAAATGATTCAATTTTGTTGGGAAATACATCAATACGGCCATTGGAGCTAAATTTAAAATGTGACAAACACTCCATTAACATGCATATTTGGAACAACTTGCTCCAGCCTTGCTTGCACTCCGCTTTTTGCTCCCATCATAACCGAACCCTACTGAGAGAAGAGATTGTAAGAGTCGCGAGTGTCTGCGCGACAGGGATTACTTGTTCAACAATACAACATCGTGCCCATTGTTTACTATACTAGCCATCATCCGGTGGCAAAATCCTGAGCCAGATAAATAATTTTGCATATAAATGCAACAACAACGATTTGAGCCAGATAAATCCAGATAGAAGTCTGGTTCAATTTGTGGGCCAGATAATTTGTTAATTACTTGTTTTTAGTTTGGCAACGCTGCCTTTACTAAACCTACTTTTTCAAAAATAGATGTCACTGCTGAGCCTTTCGTCGTATGAGTTAAGCGAAAAACAGCGGCGACATCTGCCTATCACATTTCACGTGTGCGAAAATTTCACGACATCTGCTTCTCAAGTCTCTCAATCATCCAGAGCATTCCGGTAAGAATTGAGCGTGAGCCGGAGCTGTAAAACTCGCTTTGGCAACTTAAATGGACGTTATGTTGCGAATAGAGTGGAAGGCACTCGAATTCAGTGAAAGAAGGCACTCGAATGGAGTTGAATGAAAAACAGTAGGAAGTGCAGAGTTACATTGGATTAATATACCTTCAATCATTGTATCAATATTAATGATAAATTTAGAAAAATTTATTAAATACTTGAGTATAAGCAAACATTTGCTTTCAATTACTGCAATTAAGGTGTCCTAGATGCTATATATTCCAAAATTATAACATTTTATGTCTGTTTAAAAATTTAACTTGAATTTCCCTAAAGAGTTTCGTAATATGGCCATTAGTGATGTTTGTGTGTGTGTGCTAATTTTGAGCGATCAGCTGTTAGTTGCGCTACTTGGTAAAGTTTACAATGATCATGCTATTACACACCAACTTTGCACACTGGTTGGCTCGAAGTTCACATGCACCAGACCCAGGGTTAAGCTTTTTCGTGCCATTATTCAAAACTCTCAAAAATTGTATGCGAAATTACTCCAACAGCTATTTACTCAACGACTATTACAAACATTGTGAATGATGACTAAGCGTGATATCTTACCTGTCAACTGCCTGACAGGAAGTTCAATATGGCTACTTTTTAGCGTTTTGACAGGGTGTTCAATATGGCGGCGCCTATCTTCAGCGGGTGATAGAAAGAGATACAGAATGAGACAGCGATAGTCAGTTACAAATCAGGTGATCCAATCACTTTGGAATTTTGACGTCTATGCAGAAGATATCACACTTAGTTATCATTCACAATGATTACAAATCGACTAAAAGTCAAATTGTTGGGCTAGATTCGTTGTCACAGTATGTGAAAGTGTATAATAAAGGAACTTTTGAGCTAAAGTAAGCAACTCAAAGCTTCTCTTTGATTGATATGATGCATTGGAAAGCATATTTCTACAATAATTTATTGCTTGATAACAAAAAATACTCTGAAAAGCTTATTAACATATAATATTTTATAAGAAGCTTTTGGCGTAGAGCTTTGGACAGTTAAAGCTAAGCTCTAACTTGTTTGCGGTTACAAAAGTATGCAGATGCGAGTTAAGTTTGGGTGCGCTTAGAATTTTGGGGGGCAAACAATTTAATTTCAATTCAAATTGCTATGCAAAATAGTTCCACAGACGAGCTTAATGCAATTTTGCTTCTAGTTATGAAGTTAATGTGAATATGCAAATTTGTTCCATGTCAAATATATTTAATAAGGAAATTTATTGCCGTACCAACAGCGAAGTATTTGTTTGCTCTGCAGGAAAAAGTATTAATTACAAAACGCAATTTAATTAATATACTTCATTATTTAACTAACTGTAATAATAGAGGAATTTACGGAATTTTTCCAAATAGAAATATCTCCGGATGAAGACCGATACTTGGTATAAATTCTTAATAACGCTTCTTGACTTGATTAGAAGGCAAGCGGTCCCGTAAGGGCCATTCTAGGACTAAGATATACAAACCGGGCGACTACGTTACCGTGAGAAATGTCGATACTACTGTTGGGAGCAACAAAAAGTTTGTACCACGCTTAAAGGGTCCTTAAGTGATACATAAAATTCTAGGGAATGATAGGTATGTCGTAAGAGACATAGAACAATTGCCAGTTGGCTCAGCTGCATTGAGGTCCCCCGAATCCGTGAATGGCGGCAGATACCTGGGCAGTGTGTTGAAGATCAGAATGCGATCCTCTGAAGATTGACTAGCTATTTGTGTTATCTATTAAGTTTGACCGAGTTGTAAAGCTTTAAATGCAACATTGGGTAGTTTTTGAGTAAATACAGTGAACACATTAGAGCTGCAAAAGTATCGATATTCGGCTTACTCGATATTTTCGATATTTAAGAGGGAGAGTATCGATATACCGCTATATATATCGAGTTTTTTTTAGTGAAAAGCGCTTACTCAATGTAAAAGTAATATCAGGTATATATCAGACATTTACGTAGATACAATATGTACATGTATATATATATTTATATATATATATATATATATATATATATATGTAATATTGTCTTCATAACTTCGAAACGATCATAAAACACATTCTGCAAAGTTGTCCGCGATGGTAGCTTATACAGCGAAACGAGGGTATATACAAAGTTACAACACCCTTTGCCATCCACTATGGGAAAAGGTCGAACGTATGCGGTGACTAAACCCTAGTAGGGTGTTGGCAAAAGCCTTTTTACGTGATGATGGATCTTCATATGTTTTTTTTCATATAAAAGTCAATCTTGTTTGGCGAGCTATATGAATCTATATTTGCAGTTGTGTGCGATCGTTCTAGATGGAGAAACGAATTGGACGTATTACCATTAGTTGGATGGATCCAAATGCTTGACTTTGTACTTCGTAGCTTTTTGGCAACACAATTTTCGTCTTCCAACTCAATGATGTCTTCTGTTGCGTGTATATCTACATATACGAATACATGTATATATGTGTATATAATCTGAAAAAATAACGTACCTTTCACATTGAACTTTTGTAAGAATTTTTCAATATGCAAAGCCACCAACTTGTTAGGTATTCATATAAAATAAACACAAATTTGACACAATGTATGTAATTTTCTTTATTCATGTTTTATTTGTCTTACCAAGCTTTTAGACGCTGGTAAGTCTGCCGCTAGAAAAAGGAATAAGAAATTGGAATACAGTACTCGATATTAAGAAAAAACATCGATAATCGCACCATGAACCTAGTACTCGATGTATCGATTTATATCGATACTTTTGCAGCTCTAGAACACATCCATGTAAATGCAACCATGTATGCATGAAGAATAATGAATAAAGTCGAAATGGGGAACTTCCGGAGATTCAACTAAGAAAATAAGACGTGTTTCAATCAATTGGAAATTAATCTAAAAAGTATTATTCTACGCCCCCCCCCCCCCCCCCCCCCCCACCCTCCTGAATTGCGGATTTGGAGGAGGAAGTTTTAGACTTAAAGAAACGTCTCGAGATACTCACTCTAATGTAACAGATAGAGGAACTTCAAAACCGAACTCCAATGAGGGGTACACGACGTTTAGATTTTGGTGATATTGAGCACGTTCTCCCCAAATTTAGTAAGGATGATGTGTCACATACAGTACGAGATTTCTTAAGGGATTTGGAGGAAATTATGGACTCCACAGGGGCTGACGATAATTTCAAGCTACTTGCTCTCCATCGCTCATGATAGGGACAGCTCGTGTGTTTTTAACGACAAAGTCAGTGTTGAGCTATGCCGCTTTGAAGAATGCACTGATGACTGAGTTTGACGTCGTAATCGGTCGACAAGATATATACCGAATGTTGTCGGAATGCTGTTGGAAAAAAAAAGATGAGTCGATGCATCGCTACGTACTGACTATACAGGCATTGGCAAACCATGCCAATATTCATGAAACTGAAGTAATAAAATTCATTATTGACCGGTATCGGAAATATGCCACATATGCAAGTTTTGTTGACGGTACGCAATCTTGGCGAACTTGAATCTATTATAAGCCGTTACCAGCACAAATATTTTGGTATAAATTATATAAATACCAAGAAATTAACAGCAACAGCAAATATAAAAGAGCCATTAACAGCAAATATAAAATTAAAGAAAAAAACTTGTTTAAAAATAAGCTTTTATTATTGGTAAATAAAATTAACTAAAAAGTAATGGGCACAACCAAAATATTTTGACACATTTGGCTTTTTCAACAGTAAATTTCCATGTGATTTGTTATATAATTGCACAGTTAATTTGTGCTATTGAATTGAGAAAGGTTGATATTTGCACAAAAAGTAGAAACTTCTAGATTTCAGGAAATGGGCGCAACCAAAATATTTTGACACACTTGGCGTTTTCAACAGTGAATTTCCATGTGATTTGTTTATATAATTGCACAGTAAATTTGTGCTATTGAATTGTGAAAGTTTGATATTTGCAAAATAAATAGAAACTTCTGGATTTCAGGAACTGGGCGCAACCAAAATATTTTGACACATTTAGCTTTTTCAACAGTAAATTTCCATGTGATTTGTTTATATATTTGCACAGTTAATTTGTGCTATTGAATTGAGAAAGGTTGATATTTGCACAAAAAGTAGAGACTTCTAGATTTCAGGAAATGGGCGCAACCAAAATATTTTGACACACTTGGCGTTTTCAACAGTAAATTTCCATGTGATTTGTTTATATAATTGCACAGTAAATTTGTGCTATTGAATTGAGAAAGGTTGATATTTGCAAAATAAATAGAAACTTCTAGATTTCAGGAAATGGGCGCAGCCAAAATATTTTGACACATTTGGCTTTTTCAACAGTAAATATCCATATGATTTGTTTATATATTGCACAGTTAATTTGTGCTATTGAATTGAGAAAGGTTGATATTTGCACAAAAAGTAGAAACTTCTAGATTTCAGGAAATGGGCGCAACCAAAATAATTTGACACATTTGGAGTTTTCAACAGTAAATTTCCATTTGATTGGTTTATTTATTTTCACAGTTAATTTGTGCTATTGAATTGAGAAAGGTTGATATTTGCACAATAAATAGAAACTTCTAGATTTAAGGAAATGGGCGCAACCAAAATATTTTTATACACATGGCTTTTTCAACAGTAAATTTCCATGTGATTTGTTTATATATTTGCACAGTTAATTTGTGTTATTGAATTAAGAAAGGTTGATATCTGCATAAAAAGTAGAAACTTCTAGATATCAGGAAATGGGCGCAACCAAAATATTATGACACATTTGGCGTTTTCAACAGTAAATTTCCATGTGATTTGTTTATTTATTTGCGCAGTTAATTTGTGCTATTGAATTGAGAAAGGTTGATATTTGCACAATAAGTAGAATTGAGAAAGGTTGATATTTGCACAATAAATAGACACTTCTACATTTCAGGAAATGGGCGCAACCAAAATATTTTGACACATTTGGCGTTTTTAACAGTAAATTTCCATGTGAATTGTTTATTTATTTGCACAGTTAATTTGTGCTATTGAATTGAGAAAGGTTGATATTTGCAAAATAAATAGAAACTTCTGGATTTCAGGAAATGGGCGCAACCAAAATATTTTGACACATTTGGCGTTTTCAACAGTAAATTTCCATGTGATTTGTTTATTTAATTGCACAGTTAATTTGTGCTATTGAATTGAGAAAGGTTGATATTTGCAAAATAAATAGAAACTTCTGGATTTCAGGAAATGGGCGCAACCAAAATATTTTGACACATTTGGTTTTTTCAATATTAAAATTCCATGTGATTTGTTTATATATTTGCACAGTTAATTTGTGCTATTGAATTGAGAAAGATTGATATTTGCACAAAAAGTAGAAACTTCTAGATTTCAGGAAATGGGCGCAACTAAAATATTTTGACACATTTGGCGTTTTCAAGTGTAAATTTCCATGTGATTAGTTTATATATTTGCACAGTTAATTTGTGCTATTGAATTGAGAAAGGTTGATATTTGCATTGCACAAAAAGTAGAAACTTCTAGATTTCAGGAAATGGGTGCAACCAAAATATTTTTACACATTTGGTTTTTTCAATATTAAATTTCCATGTGATTTGTTTATATATTTGCACAGTTAATTTGTGCTATTGAGTTGAGAAAGATTGATATTTGCACAAAAAGTAGAAACTTCTAGATTTCAGGAAAAGGGCGCAACTAAAATATTTTGACACATTTGGCGTTTTCAACAGTAAATTTCCATGTGATTTGTTTATATATTTGCACAGTTAATTTGTGCTATTGAATTAAGAAAGGTTGATAATTGCACAAAAAGTAGAAACTTCTAGATTTCAGGAAATGGGCGCAACCAAAATATTTTGACGCATTTGGCTTTTTCAACAGTGAATGTCTATGTGATTTGTTTATATATTTGCACAGTTAATTTGTGCTATTGAGTTGAGAAAGATTGATATTTGCACAAAAAGTAGAAACTTCTAGATTTCAGGAAAAGGGCGCAACTAAAATATTTTGACACATTTGGCGTTTTCAACAGTAAATTTCCATGTGATTTGTTTATATATTTGCACAGTTAATTTGTGCTATTGAATTAAGAAAGGTTGATATTTGCACAAAAAGTAGAAACTTATAGATTTCAGGAAATGGGCGCAACCAAAATATTTTGACACATTTGGCTTTTTCTACAGTAAATGTCCATGTGATTTGTTTATATATTTGCACAGTTAATTTGTGCTATTGAATTGAGAAAAGTTGATATTTGCACAATAAGTAGAAACTTCTAGATTTCAGGAAATGGGCGCAACCAAAATATTTTGACACATTTGGCTTTTTCTACAGTAAATGTCCATGTGATTTGTTTATATATTTGCACAGTTAATTTGTGCTATTGAATTGAGAAAGGTTGATATTTGCGCAATAAATAGAAACTTCTAGATTTCAGGAAATGGGCGCAACCAAAATATTTTCACACATTTGGCGTTTTCAACGGTAAATTTCCATGTGATTTGTTTATTTATTTGCACAGTAAATTTGTGCTATTGAATTGAGAAAGGTTTATATTTGCATTGCACAAAAAATAGAAACTTCTAGATTTCAGGAAATGGGCGCAACCAAAATATTTTGACACATTTGGCTTTTTCAACAGTAAATTCCCATGTAATTTGTTTATTAATTTGCACAGTTAATTTGTGCTATTGAATTGAGAAAGGTTGATATTTGCGCAAAAAGTAGAAACTTCTAGATTTCAGGAAATGGGCGCCACCAAAATATTTTGACACATTTGGCTTTTTAAATAGTAAATTTCCATCTGATTTGTTTATATATTTGCACAGTTAATTTGTGCTATTGAATTGAGAAAAGTTGATATTTGCACAAAAAGTAGAAACTTATAGATTTCAGGAAATGGGCGCAACCAAAATATTTTGACACATTTGGCTTTTTCTACAGTAAATGTCCATGTGATTTGTTTATATATTTGCACAGTTAATTTGTGCTATTGAATTGAGAAAAGTTGATATTTGCACAATAAGTAGAAACTTCTAGATTTCAGGAAATGGGCGCAACCAAAATATTTTGACACATTTGGCTTTTTCAATAGTAAATTTCCATCTGATTTGTTTATATATTTGCACAGTTAATTTGTGCTATTGAATTGAGAAAGGTTGATATTTGCACAAAAAGTAGAAACTTCTAGATTTCAGGAAATGGGCGCAACCAAAATATTTTGACACATTTGGCTTTTTCTACAGTAAATGTCCATGTGATTTGTTTATATATTTGCACAGTTAATTTGTGCTATTGAATTGAGAAAGGTTGATATTTGCGCAATAAGTAGAAACTTCTAGATTTCAGGAAATGGGCGCAACCAACATATTTTGACACATTTGGCGTTTTCAACAGTAAATTTCCATGTGATTTGTTTATTTATTTGCACAGTTAATTTGTGCTATTGAATTGAGAAAGGTTGATATTTGCGCAATAAGTAGAAACTTCTAGATTTCAGGAAATGGCCGCAACCAAAATATTTTGACACATTTGGCTTTTTCAACAGTGAATGTCCATGTGATTTGTTTATATATTTGCACAGTTAATTTGTGCTATTGAATTGAGAAAGGTTGATATTTGCGCAATAAGTAGAAACTTCTAGATTTCAGGAAATGGGCGCAACCAAAATATTTTGACACATTTGGCTTTTTCAACAGTGAATGTCCATGTGATTTGTTTATATATTTGCACAGTTAATTTGTGCTATTGAATTGAGAAAGGTTGATATTGCGCAATAAGTAGAAACTTCTAGATTTCAGGAAATGGGCGCAACCAAAATATTTTGACACATTTGGCTTTTTCAACAGTGAATGTCCATGTGATTTGTTTATATATTTGCACAGTTAATTTGTGCTATTGAATTGAGAAAGGTTGATATTTGCGCAATAAGTAGAAAACTTCTAGATTTCAGGAAATGGGCACAACCAAAATATTTTGACACATTTGGCTTTTTCAACAGTGAATGTCCATGTGATTTGTTTATATATTTGCACAGTTAATTTGTGCTATTGAATTGAGAAAGGTTGATATTTGCGCAATAAGTACAAACTTCTAGATTTCAGGAAATGGGCGCAACCAAAATATTTTGACACATTTGGATTTTTCAACGTGAATGTCCATGTGATTTGTTTATATATTTGCACAGTTAATTTGTGCTATTTAATTGAGAAAGGTTGATATTTGCGCAATAAGTAGAAACTTCTAGATTTCAGGAAATGGGCGCAACCAAAATATTTTGACACATTTGGCTTTTTCAATAGTAAATTTCCATCTGATTTGTTTATATATTTGCACAGTTAATTTGTGCTATTGAATTGAGAAAGGTTGATATTTGCACAAAAAGTAGAAACTTCTAGATTTCAGGAAATGGGCGCAACCAAAATATTTTGACACATTTGGCTTTTTCTACAGTAAATGTCCATGTGATTTGTTTATATATTTGCACAGTTAATTTGTGCTATTGAATTGAGAAAGGTTGATATTTGCGCAATAAGTAGAAACTTCTAGATTTCAGGAAATGGGCGCAACCAACATATTTTGACACATTTGGCGTTTTCAACAGTAAATTTCCATGTGATTTGTTTATTTATTTGCACAGTTAATTTGTGCTATTGAATTGAGAAAGGTTGATATTTGCGCAATAAGTAGAAACTTCTAGATTTCAGGAAATGGCCGCAACCAAAATATTTTGACACATTTGGCTTTTTCAATAGTGAATGTCCATGTGATTTGTTTATATATTTGCACAGTTAATTTGTGCTATTGAATTGAGAAAGGTTGATATTTGCGCAATAAGTAGAAACTTCTAGATTTCAGGAAATGGGCGCAACCAAAATATTTTGACACATTTGGCTTTTTCAACAGTGAATGTCCATGTGATTTGTTTATATATTTGCACAGTTAATTTGTGCTATTCAATTGAGAAAGGTTGATATTTGCGCAATAAGTAGAAACTTCTAGATTTCAGGAAATGGGCGCAACCAAAATATTTTGACACATTTGGCTTTTTCAACAGTGAATGTCCATGTGATTTGTTTATATATTTGCACAGTTAATTTGTGTATTGAATTGAGAAAGGTTGATATTTGCGCAATAAGTAGAAACTTCTAGATTTCAGGAAATGGGCACAACCAAAATATTTTGACACATTTGGCTTTTTCAACAGTGAATGTCCATGTGATTTGTTTATATATTTGCACAGTTAATTTGTGCTATTGAATTGAGAAAGGTTGATATTTGCGCAATAAGTACAAACTTCTAGATTTCAGGAAATGGGCGCAAACAAAATATTTTGACACATTTGGCTTTTTCAACAGTGAATGTCCATGTGATTTGTTTATATATTTGCACAGTTAATTTGTGCTATTGAATTGAGAAAGTTTGATATTTGCGCAATAAGTAGAAACTTCTAGATTTAAGGAAATGGGCGCAACCAAAATATTTTGACACATTTGGCTTTTTCAACAGTGAATGTCCATGTGATTTCTTTATACATTTGCACAGCTATATTGTGCTATTGAATTGAGAAAGGTTGATATTTGCGCAATAAGTAGAAACTTCTAGATTTCAGGAAATGGGCGCAACCAAAATATTTTGACACATTTGGCTTTTGCAACAGTAAATTTCCATGTGATTTGTTTATATATATGCATAGTTAATTTGTAGTTTTGAATTGAGAAAGGTTGATATTTGCGCAATAACTAGAAACTTCTAGATTTCAGGAAATGGGCGCAACCAAAATATTTTGACACATTCGCCTTTTTCAACAGTGAATGTCCATGTGATTTGTTTATATATTTGCACAGTTAATTTGTGCTATTGAATTGAGAAAGGTTGATATTTGCGCAATATATAGAAACTTCTAGATTTCAGGAAATGGGCGCAACCAAAATATTTTGACACATTTGGCTTTTTCAACAGTGAATGTCTAT
Organism: Eurosta solidaginis; assembly: GCF_040869045.1. Taxonomy (NCBI): domain Eukaryota; kingdom Metazoa; phylum Arthropoda; class Insecta; order Diptera; family Tephritidae; genus Eurosta; species Eurosta solidaginis. The sequence continues at coordinate 281,884,670 of NC_090320.1, forward strand.
GTGATTTGTTTATATATTTGCACAGTTAATTTGTGCTATTGAATTGAGAAAAGTTGATATTTGCGCAATAAGTAGAAACTTCTAGATTTCAGGAAATCAGCGCAACCAAAATATTTTGACACATTTGGCTTTTTCAACAGTGAATGTCCATGTGATTTGTTTATATATTTGCACATTTAATTTGTGCTATTGAATTGAGAAAGGTTGATATTTGCGCAATAAGTAGAAACTTCTAGATTTCAGGAAATGGGCGCAACCAAAATATTTTGACACATTTGGCTTTTTCAACAGTAAATTTCCATGTGATTTTTTTTATATATATGCATAGTTAATTTGTGCTATTGAATTGAGAAAGTTTGATATTTGCTCAATAAGTAGAAACTTCTAGATTTCAGGAAATGGGCGCAACCAAAATATTTTGACACATTTGGCTTTTTCAACAGTGAATGTCCATGTGATTTGTTTATATATTTGCACAGTTAATTTGTGCTATTGAATTGAGAAAGGTTGATATTTGCGCAATAAGTAGAAACTTCTAGATTTCAGGAAATGGGCGCAACCAAAATATTTTGACACATTTGGCTTTTTCAACAGTGAATGTGCATGTGATTTGTTTATATATTTGCACAGTTAATTTGTGCTATTGAATTGAGAAAGATTGATATTTGCACAAAAAGTAGAAACTTCTAGATTTCAGGAAATGGGCGCAACCAAAATATTTTGACACATTTGGCTTTTTCTACAGTAAATGTCCATGTGATTTGTTTATATATTTGCACAGTTAATTTGTGCTATTGAATTGAGAAAAGTTGATATTTGCACAATAAGTAGAAACTTCTAGATTTCAGGAAATGGGCGCAACCAAAATATTTTGACACATTTGGCTTTTTCAATAGTAAATTTCCATCTGATTTGTTTATATATTTGCACAGTTAATTTGTGCTATTTAATTGAGAAAGGTTGATATTTGCACAAAAAGTAGAAACTTCTAGATTTCAGGAAATGGGCGCAACCAAAATATTTTGACACATTTGGCTTTTTCTACAGTAAATGTCCATGTGATTTGTTTATATATTTGCACAGTTAATTTTTGCTATTGAATTGAGAAAGGTTTATATTTGCGCAATAAGGAGAAACTTCTAGATTTCAGGAAATGGGCGCAACCAACATATTTTGACACATTTGGCGTTTTCAACAGTAAATTTCTATGTGATTTGTTTATTTATTTGCACAGTTAATTTGTGCTATTGAATTGAGAAAGGTTGATATTTGCGCAATAAGTAGAAACTTCTAGATTTCGGGAAATGGGCGCAACCAAAATATTTTGACACATTTGGCTTTTTCAACAGTGAATGTCCATGTAATTTGTTTATATATTTGCACAGTTAATTTGTGCTATTGAATTGAGAAAGGTTGATATTTGCGCAATAAGTAGAAACTTCTAGATTTCAGGAAATGGGCGCAACCAAAATATTTTGACACATTTGGCTTTTTCAACAGTGAATGTCCATGTCATTTGTTTATATATTTGCACAGTTAATTTGTGCTATTGAATTGAGAAAGGTTGGTATTTGCGCAATAAGTAGAAACTTCTAGATTTCAGGAAATGGGCGCAACCAAAATATTTTGACACATTTGGCTTTTTCAACAGTGAATGTCCATGTGATTTCTTTATACATTTGCACAGTTAATTTGTGCTATTGAATTGAGAAAGGTTGATATTTGCGCAATAAGTAGAAACTTCTAGATTTCAGGAAATGGGCGCAACCAAAATATTTTCACACATTTGGCTTTTTCAACAGTGAATGTCCATGTGATTTGTTTATATATTTGCACAGTTAATTTGTGCTATTGAATTGAGAAAGGTTGATATTTGCGCAATAAGTAGAAACTTCTAGATTTCAGGAAATGGGCGCAACCAAAATATTTTGACACATTTGGCTTTTTCAACAGTGAATGTCCATGTGATTTGTTTATATATTTGCACAGTTAATTTGTGCTATTCAATTGAGAAAGGTTGATATTTGCGCAATAAGTAGAAACTTCTAGATTTCAGGAAATGGGCGCAACCAAAATATTTTGACACATTTGGCTTTTTCAACAGTGAATGTCCATGTGATTTGTTTATATATTTGCACAGTTAATTTGTGCTATTGAATTGAGAAAGGTTGATATTTGCGCAATAAGTAGAAACTTCTAGATTTCAGGAAATGGGCGCAACCAAAATATTTTGACACATTTGGCTTTTTCAACAGTGAATGTCCATGTGATTTCTTTATACATTTGCACAGTTAATTTGTGCTATTGAATTGAGAAAGGTTGATATTTGCGCAATAAGTAGAAACTTCTAGATTTCAGGAAATGGCCGCAACCAAAATATTTTGACACATTTGGCTTTTTCAACAGTGAATGTCCATGTGATTTGTTTATATATTTGCACAGTTAATTTGTGCTATTGAATTGAGAAAGGTTGATATTTGCGCAATAAGTAGAAACTTCTAGATTTCAGGAAATGGGCGCAACCAAAATATTTTGACACATTTGGCTTTTTCAACAGTGAATGTCCATGTGATTTGTTTATATATTTGCACAGTTAATTTGTGCTATTCAATTGAGAAAGGTTGATATTTGCGCAATAAGTAGAAACTTCTAGATTTCAGGAAATGGGCGCAACCAAAATATTTTGACACATTTGGCTTTTTCAACAGTGAATGTCCATGTGATTTGTTTATATATTTGCACAGTTAATTTGTGTATTGAATTGAGAAAGGTTGATATTTGCGCAATAAGTAGAAACTTCTAGATTTCAGGAAATGGGCACAACCAAAATATTTTGACACATTTGGCTTTTTCAACAGTGAATGTCCATGTGATTTGTTTATATATTTGCACAGTTAATTTGTGCTATTGAATTGAGAAAGGTTGATATTTGCGCAATAAGTACAAACTTCTAGATTTCAGGAAATGGGCGCAAACAAAATATTTTGACACATTTGGCTTTTTCAACAGTGAATGTCCATGTGATTTGTTTATATATTTGCACAGTTAATTTGTGCTATTGAATTGAGAAAGGTTGATATTTGCGCAATAAGTAGAAACTTCTAGATTTAAGGAAATGGGCGCAACCAAAATATTTTGACACATTTGGCTTTTTCAACAGTGAATGTCCATGTGATTTCTTTATACATTTGCACAGCTATATTGTGCTATTGAATTGAGAAAGGTTGATATTTGCGCAATAAGTAGAAACTTCTAGATTTCAGGAAATGGGCGCAACCAAAATATTTTGACACATTTGGCTTTTGCAACAGTAAATTTCCATGTGATTTGTTTATATATATGCATAGTTAATTTGTAGTTTTGAATTGAGAAAGGTTGATATTTGCGCAATAACTAGAAACTTCTAGATTTCAGGAAATGGGCGCAACCAAAATATTTTGACACATTCGCCTTTTTCAACAGTGAATGTCCATGTGATTTGTTTATATATTTGCACAGTTAATTTGTGCTATTGAATTGAGAAAGGTTGATATTTGCGCAATATATAGAAACTTCTAGATTTCAGGAAATGGGCGCAACCAAAATATTTTGACACATTTGGCTTTTTCAACAGTGAATGTCTATGTGATTTGTTTATATATTTGCACAGTTAATTTGTGCTATTGAATTGAGAAAAGTTGATATTTGCGCAATAAGTAGAAACTTCTAGATTTCAGGAAATCAGCGCAACCAAAATATTTTGACACATTTGGCTTTTTCAACAGTGAATGTCCATGTGATTTGTTTATATATTTGCACATTTAATTTGTGCTATTGAATTGAGAAAGGTTGATATTTGCGCAATAAGTAGAAACTTCTAGATTTCAGGAAATGGGCGCAACCAAAATATTTTGACACATTTGGCTTTTTCAACAGTAAATTTCCATGTGATTTTTTTTATATATATGCATAGTTAATTTGTGCTATTGAATTGAGAAAGTTTGATATTTGCTCAATAAGTAGAAACTTCTAGATTTCAGGAAATGGGCGCAACCAAAATATTTTGACACATTTGGCTTTTTCAACAGTGAATGTCCATGTGATTTGTTTATATATTTGCACAGTTAATTTGTGCTATTGAATTGAGAAAGGTTGATATTTGCGCAATAAGTAGAAACTTCTAGATTTCAGGAAATGGGCGCAACCAAAATATTTTGACACATTTGGCTTTTTCAACAGTGAATGTGCATGTGATTTGTTTATATATTTGCACAGTTAATTTGTGCTATTGAATTGAGAAAGATTGATATTTGCACAAAAAGTAGAAACTTCTAGATTTCAGGAAATGGGCGCAACCAAAATATTTTGACACATTTGGCTTTTTCTACAGTAAATGTCCATGTGATTTGTTTATATATTTGCACAGTTAATTTGTGCTATTGAATTGAGAAAAGTTGATATTTGCACAATAAGTAGAAACTTCTAGATTTCAGGAAATGGGCGCAACCAAAATATTTTGACACATTTGGCTTTTTCAATAGTAAATTTCCATCTGATTTGTTTATATATTTGCACAGTTAATTTGTGCTATTGAATTGAGAAAGGTTGATATTTGCACAAAAAGTAGAAACTTCTAGATTTCAGGAAATGGGCGCAACCAAAATATTTTGACACATTTGGCTTTTTCTACAGTAAATGTCCATGTGATTTGTTTATATATTTGCACAGTTAATTTTTGCTATTGAATTGAGAAAGGTTTATATTTGCGCAATAAGGAGAAACTTCTAGATTTCAGGAAATGGGCGCAACCAACATATTTTGACACATTTGGCGTTTTCAACAGTAAATTTCTATGTGATTTGTTTATTTATTTGCACAGTTAATTTGTGCTATTGAATTGAGAAAGGTTGATATTTGCGCAATAAGTAGAAACTTCTAGATTTCGGGAAATGGGCGCAACCAAAATATTTTGACACATTTGGCTTTTTCAACAGTGAATATCCATGTAATTTGTTTATATATTTGCACAGTTAATTTGTGCTATTGAATTGAGAAAGGTTGATATTTGCGCAATAAGTAGAAACTTCTAGATTTCAGGAAATGGGCGCAACCAAAATATTTTGACACATTTGGCTTTTTCAACAGTGAATATCCATGTCATTTGTTTATATATTTGCACAGTTAATTTGTGCTATTGAATTGAGAAAGGTTGGTATTTGCGCAATAAGTAGAAACTTCTAGATTTCAGGAAATGGGCGCAACCAAAATATTTTGACACATTTGGCTTTTTCAACAGTGAATGTCCATGTGATTTCTTTATACATTTGCACAGTTAATTTGTGCTATTGAATTGAGAAAGGTTGATATTTGCGCAATAAGTAGAAACTTCTAGATTTCAGGAAATGGGCGCAACCAAAATATTTTCACACATTTGGCTTTTTCAACAGTAAATTTCCATGTGATTTGTTTATATATATGCATAGTTAATTTGTGCTTTTGAATTGAGAAAGGTTGATATTTGCGCAATAAGTAGAAACTTCTAGATTTCAGGAAATGGGCGCAACCAAAATATTTTGACACATTTGGCTTTTTCAACAGTGAATGTCCATGTGATTTGTTTATATATTTGCACAGTTAATTTGTGCTATTGAATTGAGAAAAGTTGATACTTGCACAATAAGTAGAAACTTCTAGATTTCAGGAAATGGGCGCAACCAAAATATTTTGACACATTTGGCTTTTTCAATAGTAAATTTCCATCTGATTTGTTTATATATTTGCACAGTTAATTTGTGCTATTGAATTGAGAAAGGTTGATATTTGCGCAATAAGTAGAAACTTCTAGATTTCAGGAAATGGGCGCAACCAACATATTTTGACACATTTGGCGTTTTCAACAGTAATTTCCATGTGATTTGTTTATTTATTTGCACAGTTAATTTGTGCTATTGAATTGAGAAAGGTTGATATTTGCGCAATAAGTAGAAACTTCTAGATTTCAAGAAATTCAAAATATTTTGACACATTTGGCTTTTTCAACAGTGAATGTCCATGTGATTTGTTTATATATTTGCACAGTTAATTTGTGCTATTGAATTGAGAAAGGTTGATATTTGCGCAATAAGTAGAAACTTCTAGATTTCAGGAAATGGGCGCAACCAAAATATTTTGACACATTTGGCTTTTTCAACAGTGAATGTCCATGTGATTTGTTTATATATTTGCACAGTTAATTTGTGCTATTGAATTGAGAAAGGTTGATATTTGCGCAATAAGTAGAAACTTCTAGATTTCAGGAAATGGGCGCAACCAAAATATTTTGACACATTTGGCTTTTTCAACAGTGAATGTCCATGTGATTTGTTTATATATTTGCACAGTTAATTTGTGCTATTGAATTGAGAAAGGTTGATATTTGCGCAATAAGTAGAAACTTCTAGATTTCAGGAAATGGGCACAACCAAAATATTTTGACACATTTGGCTTTTTCAACAGTGAATATCAATGTGATTTGTTTATATATTTGCACAGTTAATTTGTGCTATTGAATTGAGAAAGGTTGATATTTGCGCAATAAGTAGAAACTTCTAGATTTCAGGAAATGGGCGCAACCAAAATATTTTGACACATTTGGCTTTTTCAACAGTGAATGTCCATGTGATTTGTTTATATATTTGCACAGTTAATTTGTGCTATTGAATTGAGAAAGTTGATATTTGCGCAATAAGTAGAAACTTCTAGATTTCAGGAAATGGGCGCAACCAAAATATTTTGACACATTTGGCTTTTTTAACAGTGAATGTCCATGTGATTTCTTTATACATTTGCACAGTTAATTTGTGCTATTGAATTGAGAAAGTTGATATTTGCGCATTAAGTAGAAACTTCTAGATTTCAGGAAATGAGCGCAACCAAAATATTTTGACACATTTGGCTTTTTCAACAGTAAATTTCCATGTGATTTGTTTATTTATTTGCACAGATAATTTGTGCTATTGAATTGAGAAAGGTTGATATTTGCGCAATAAGTAGAAACTTCTAGATTTCAGGAAATGGGCGCAACCAAAATATTTTGACACATTTGGCTTTTTCAACAGTGAATGTCCATGTGATTTGTTTATATATTTGCACAGTTAATTTGTGCTATTGAATTGAGAAAGGTTGATATTTGCGCAATAAGTAGAAACTTCTAGATTTCAGGAAATGGGCGCAACCAAAATATTTTGACACATTTGGCTTTTTCAACAGTGAATGTCCATGTGATTTGTTTATATATTTGCACAGTTAATTTGTGCTATTGAATTGAGAAAGGTTGATATTTGCGCAATAAGTAGAAACTTCTAGATTTCAGGAAATGGGCACAACCAAAATATTTTGACACATTTGGCTTTTTCAACAGTGAATGTCCATGTGATTTGTTTATATATTTGCACAGTTAATTTGTGCTATTGAATTGAGAAAGGTTGATATTTGCGCAATAAGTAGAAACTTCTAGATTTCAGGAAATGGGCGCAACCAAAATATTTTGACACATTTGGCTTTTTCAACAGTGAATGTCCATGTGATTTGTTTATATATTTGCACAGTTAATTTGTGCTATTGAATTGAGAAAGTTGATATTTGCGCAATAAGTAGAAACTTCTAGATTTCAGGAAATGGGCGCAACCAAAATATTTTGACACATTTGGCTTTTTCAACAGTGAATGTCGGTGTGATTTGTTTATATATTTGCACAGTTAATTTGTGCTATTGAATTGAGAAAGGTTGATATTTGCGCAATAAGTAGAAACTTCTAGATTTCAGGAAATGGGCGCAACCAAAATATTTTGACACATTTGGCTTTTTCAACAGTGAATGTCCATATGATTTGTTTATATATTTGCACAGTTAATTTGTGCTATTGAATTGAGAAAGGTTGATATTTGCGCAATAAGTAGAAACTTCTAGATTTCAGGAAATGGGCACAACCAAAATATTTTGACACATTTGGCTTTTTCAACAGTGAATGTCAATGTGATTTGTTTATATATTTGCACAGTTAATTTGTGCTATTGAATTGAGAAAGGTTGATATTTGCGCAATAAGTAGAAACTTCTAGATTTCAGGAAATGGGTGCAACCAAAATATTTTGACACATTTGGCTTTTTCAACAGTGAATGTCAATGTGATTTGTTTATATATTTGCATAGTTAATTTGTGCTATTGAATTGAGAAAGGTTGATATTTGCGCAATAAGTAGAAACTTCTATATTTCAGGAAATGGGCGCAACCAAAATATTTTGACACATTTGGCTTTTTCAACAGTGAATATCCATGTGATTTATTTATGTATTTGCACAGTTAATTTGTGCTATTGAATTGAGAAAGTTCATATTTGCGCAATAAGTAGAAATTTCTAGATTTCAGGAAATGGGCACAACCAAAATATTTTGACACATTTGGCTTTTTCAACAGTGAATGTCAATGTGATTTGTTTATATATTTGCACAGTTAATTTGTGCTATTGAATTGACAAAGGTTGATATTTGCGCAATAAGTAGAAACTTCTAGATTTCAGGAAATGGGCGCAACCAAAATATTTTGACACATTTGGCTTCTTTAACAGTGAATGTCCATGTGATTTCTTTATACATTTGCACAGTTAATTTGTGCTATTGAATTGAGAAAGTTGATATTTGCGCAATAAGTAGAAACTTCTAGATTTCAGGAAATGGGCGCAACCAAAATATTTTGACACATTTGGCTTTTTCAACAGTGAATGTCAATGTGATTTGTTTATATATTTGCACAGTTAATTTGTGCTATTGAATTGAGAAAGGTTGATATTTGCGCAATAAGTAGAAACTTCTAGATTTCAGGAAATGGGCGCAACCAAAATATTTTGACACATTTGGCTTTTTCAACAGTGAATGTCAATGTGATTTGTTTATATATTTGCACAGTTAATTTGTGCTATTGAATTGAGAAAGGTTGATATTTGCGCAATAAGTAGAAACTTCTAGATTTCAGGAAATGGGCGCAACCAAAATATTTTGACACATTTGGCTTTTTCAACAGTGAATGTCAATGTGATTTGTTTATATATTTGCACAGTTAATTTGTGCTATTGAATTGAGAAAGGTTGATATTTGCGCAATAAGTAGAAACTTCTAGATTTCAGGAAATGGGCGCAATCAAAATATTTTGACACATTTGGCTTCTTTAACAGTGAATGTCCATGTGATTTCTTTATACATTTGCACAGTTAATTTGTGCTATTGAATTGAGAAAGTTGATATTTGCGCAATAAGTAGAAACTTCTAGATTTCAGGAAATGGGCGCAACCAAAATATTTTGACACATTTGGCTTTTTCAACAGTAAATGTCAATGTGATTTGTTTATATATTTGCACAGTTAATTTGTGCTATTGAATTGAGAAAGGTTGATATTTGCGCAATAAGTAGAAACTTCTAGATTTCAGGAAATGGGCGCAACCAAAATATTTTGACACATTTGGCTTTTTCAACAGTGAATGTCAATGTGATTTGTTTATATATTTGCACAGTTAATTTGTGCTATTGAATTGAGAAAGGTTGATATTTGCGCAATAAGTAGAAACTTCTAGATTTCAGGAAATGGGCGCAACCAAAATATTTTGACACATTTGGCTTTTTCAACAGTGAATATCCATGTGATTTGTTTATATATTTGCACAGTTAATTTGTGCTATTGAATTGAGAAAGTTCATATTTGCGCAATAAGTAGAAACTTCTAGATTTCAGGAAATGGGCACAACCAAAATATTTTGACACAATTGGCTTTTTCAACAGTGAATGTCAATGTGATTTGTTTATATATTTGCACAGTTAATTTGTGCTATTGAATTGAGAAAGGTTCATATTTGCGCAATAAGTAGAAACTTCTAGATTTCAGGAAATGGGCGCAACCAAAATATTTTGACACATTTGGCTTCTTTAACAGTGAATGTCCATGTGATTTCTTTATACATTTGCACAGTTAATTTGTGCTATTGAATTGAGAAAGTTGATATTTGCGCAATAAGTAGAAACTTCTAGATTTCAGGAAATGGGCGCAACCAAAATATTTTGACACATTTGGCTTTTTCAACAGAAAATTTCCATGTGATTTGTTTATATATATGCATAGTTAATTTGTGCTTTTGAATTGAGAAAAGTTGATATTTGCGCAATAAGTAGAAACTTCTAGATTTCAGGAAATGGGCGCAACCAAACTATTTTGACACATTTGGCTTTTTCAACAGTGAATGTCCATGTGATTTGTTTATATATTTGCACAGTTAATTTGTGCTATTGAATTGAGAAAGGCTGATATTTGCGCAATAAGTAGAAACTTCTAGATTTCAGGAAATGGGCGCAACCAAAATATTTTGACACATTTGGCTTTTTCAACAGTGAATGTCTATGTGATTTGTTTATATATTTGCACAGTTAATTTGTGCTATTTAATTGAGAAAGGTTGATATTTGCGCAATAAGTAGAAACTTCTAGATTTCAGGAAATGAGCGCAACCAAAATATTTTGACACATTTGGCTTTTTCAACAGTGAATGTCCATGTGATTTGTTTATATATTTGCACAGTTAATTTGTGCTATTGAATTGAGAAAGGTTGATATTTGCGCAATAAGTAGAAACTTCTAGATTTCAGGAAATGGGCGCAACCAAAATATTTTGACACATTTGGCTTTTTCAACAGTAAATTTCCATGTGATTTTTTTATATATATGCATAGTTAATTTGTGCTATTGAATTGAGAAAGGTTGATATTTGCGCAATAAGTAGAAACTTCTAGATTTCAGGAAATGGGCGCAACCAAAATATTTTGACATTTTGGCTTTTTCAACAGTGAATGTCCATGTGATTTGTTTATATATTTGCACAGTTAATTTGTGCTATTGAATTGAGAAAGGTTGATATTTGCGCAATAAGTAGAAACTTCTAGATTTCAGGAAATGGGCGCAACCAAAATATTTTGACACATTTGGCTTTTTCAACAGTGAATTTGCATGTGATTTGTTTATATATTTGCACAGTTAATTTGTGCTATTGAATTAAGAAAGATTGATATTTGCACAAAAAGTAGAAACATCTAGATTTCAGGAAATGGGCGCAACCAAAATATTTTGACACATTTGGCTTTTTCTACAGTAAATTTCCATGTGATTTGTTTATATATTTGCACAGTTAATTTGTGCTATTGAATTGAGAAAAGTTGATATTTGCACAATAAGTAGAAACTTCTAGATTTCAGGAAATGGGCGCAACCAAAATATTTTGACACATTTGGCTTTTTCAATAGTAAATTTCCATCTGATTTGTTTATATATTTGCACAGTTAATTTCTGCTATTGAATTGAGAAAGGTTGCTATTTGCACAAAAAGTAGAAACTTCTAGATTTCAGGAAATGGGCGCAACCAAAATATTTTGTCACATTTGGCTTTTTCTACAGTAAATGTCCATGTGATTTGTTTATATATTTGCACAGTTAATTTGTGCTATTGAATTGAGAAAGGTTGATATTTGCGCAATAAGTAGAAACTTGCACAGTTAATTTGTGCTATTGAATTGAGAAAGGTTGATATTTGCGCAATAAGTAGAAACTTCTAGATTTCAGGAAATGGGCACAACCAAAATATTTTGACACATTTGGCTTTTTCAACAGTAAATTTCCATGTGATTTTTTTATATATATGCATAGTTAATTTGTGCTATTGAATTGAGAAAGGTTGATATTTTCGCAATAAGTAGAAACTTATAGATTTCAGGAAATGGGCACAACCAAAATATTTTGACACATTTGGCTTTTTCAACAGTGAATGTCCATGTGATTTGTTTATATATTTGCACAGTTAATTTGTGCTATTGAATTGAGAAAGGTTGATATTTGCGCAATAAGTAGAAACTTCTAGATTTCAGGAAATGGGCGCAACCAAAATATTTTGACACATTTGGCTTTTTCAACAGTGAATGTCCATGTGATTTGTATATATATTTGCACAGTTAATTTGTGCTATTGAATTGAGAAAGGTTGATATTTGCGCAATAAGTAGAAACTTCTAGATTTCAGGAAATGGGCGCAACCAAAATATTTTGACACATTTGGCTTTTTCTACAGTAAATTTCCATGTGATTTGTTTATATATTTGCACAGTTAATTTGTGCTATTGAATTGAGAAAAGTTGATATTTGCACAATAAGTAGAAACTTCTAGATTTCAGGAAATGGGCGCAACCAAAATATTTTGACACATTTGGCTTTTTCAATAGTAAATTTCCATCTGATTTGTTTATATATTTGCACAGTTAATTTCTGCTATTGAATTGAGAAAGGTTGCTATTTGCACAAAAAGTAGAAACTTCTAGATTTCAGGAAGTGGGCGCAACCAAAATATTTTGTCACATTTGGCTTTTTCTACAGTAAATGTCCATGTGATTTGTTTATATATTTGCACAGTTAATTTGTGCTATTGAATTGAGAAAGGTTGATATTTGCGCAATAAGTAGAAACTTCTAGATTTCAGGAAATGGGCGCAACCAACATATTTTGACACATTTGTCGTCTTCAACAGTAAATTTCCATGTGATTTGTTTATTTATTTGCACAGTTAATTTGTGCTATTGAATTGAGAAAGGTTGATATTTGCGCAATAAGTAGAAACTTCTAGATTTCAGGAAATGGGCGCAACCAAAATATTTTGACACATTTGGCTTTTTCAACAGTGAATGTCCATGTGATTTGTTTATATATTTGCACAGTTAATTTGTGCTATTGAATTGAGAAAGGTTGATATTTGCGCAATAAGTAGAAACTTCTAGATTTCAGGAAATGGGCGCAACCAACATATTTTGACACATTTGGCTTTTTCAACAGTGAATGTCCATGTGATTTGTTTATATATTTGCACAGTTAATTTGTGCTATTGAATTGAGAAAGGTTGGTATTTGCGCAATAAATAGAAACTTCTAGATTTCAGGAAATGGGCGCAACCAAAATATTTTGACACATTTGGCTTTTTCAACAGTGAATGTCCATGTGATTTGTTTATATATTTGCACAGTTAATTTGTGCTATTGAATTGAGAAAGGTTGATATTTGCGCAATAAGTAGAAACTTCTAGATTTCAGGAAATGGGCACAACCAAAATATTTTGACACATTTGGCTTTTTCAACAGTGAATGTCCATGTGATTTGTTTATATATTTGCACAGTTAATTTGTGCTATTGAATTGAGAAAGGTTGATATTTGCGCAATAAGTAGAAACTTCTAGATTTAAAGAAATGGGCGCAACCAAAATATTTTGACACATTTGGCTTTTTCAACAGTGAATGTCCATGTGATTTGTTTATATATTTACACAGTTAATTTGTGCTATTGAATTGAGAAAGGTTGATATTTGCGCAATAAGTAGAAACTTCTAGATTTCAGGAAATGGGCGCAACCAAATATTTTGACACATTTGGCTTTTTCAACAGTAAATTTCCATGTGATTTGTTTATATATATGCATAGTTAATTTGTGCTTTAGAATTGAGAAAGGTTGATATTTGCGCAATAAGTAGAAACTTCTAGATTTCAGGAAATGGGCGCAACCAAAATATTTTGACACATTTGGCTTTTTCAACAGTGAATGTCCATGTGATTTGTTTATATATTTGCAGAGTTAATTTGTGCTATTGAATTCAGAAAGGTTGATATTTGCGCAATAAGTAGAAACTTCTAGATTTCAGGAAATGGGCGCAACCAAAATATTTTGACACATTTAGCTTTTTCAACAGTGAATGTCTATGTGATTTGTTTATATATTTGCACAGTTAAATTGTGCTATTGAATTGAGAAAGGTTGATATTTGCGCAATAAGTAGAAACTTCTAGATTTCAGGAAATGGGCGCAACCAAAATATTTTGACACATTTGGCTTTTTCAACAGTGAATGTCCATGTGATTTGTTTATATATTTGCACAGTTAATTTGTGCTATTGAATTGAGAAAGGTTGATATTTGCGCAATAAGTAGAAACTTCTAGATTTCAGGAAATGGGCGCAACCAAAATATTTTGACACATTTGGCTTTTTCAACAGTAAATTTCCATGTGATTTTTTTATATATATGCATAGTTAATTTGTGCTATTGAATTGAGAAAGGTTGATATTTGCGCAATAAGTAGAAACTTCTAGATTTCAGGAAATGGGCGCAACCAAAATATTTTGACACATTTGGCTTTTTCAACAGTGAATGTCCATGTGATTTGTTTATATATTTGCACAGTTAATTTGTGCTATTGAATTGAGAAAGATTGATATTTGCGCAATAAGTAGAAACTTCTAGATTTCAGAAAATGGGCGCAACCAAAATATTTTGACACATTTGCCTTTTTCAACGGTGAATGCCCATGTGATTTGTTTATATATTTGCACAGTTAATTTGTGCTATTGAATTGAGAAAGGTTGATATTTGCGCAATAAGTAGAAACTTCTAGATTTCAGGAAATGGGCGCAACCAAAATATTTTGACACATTTGGCTTTTTCAACAGTGAATGTCCATGTGATTTGTTTATATATTTGCACAGTTAATTTGTGCTATTGAATTGAGAAAGGTTGATATTTGCGCAATAAGTAGAAACTTCTAGATTTCAGGAAATGGGCGCAACCAAAATATTTTGACACATTTGGCTTTTTCAACAGTGAATGTCCATGTGATTGTTTTATATATTTGCACAGTTAATTTGTGCTATTGAATTGAGAAAGGTTGATATTTGCGCAATAAGTAGAAACTTCTAGATTGCAGGAAATGGGCGCAACCAAAATATTTTGACACATTTGGCTTCTTCAACAGTGAATGTCCATGTGATTTGTTTATATATTTGCACAGTTAATTTGTGCTATTGAATTGAGAAAGGTTGATATTTGCGCAATAAGTAGAAACTTCTAGATTTCAGGAAATGGGCGCAACCAAAATATTTTGACACATTTGGCTTTTTCAACAGTGAATGTCCATGTGATTTGTTTATACATTTGCACAGTTAATTTGTGTTATTGAATTGAGAAAGGTTGATATTTGCGCAATAAGTAGAAACTTCTAGATTTCAGGAAATGGGCGCAATCAAAATATTTTGACACATTTGGCTTTTTCAACAGTAAATTTCCATGTGATTTGTTTATATATATGCATAGTTAATTTGTGCTTTTGAATTGAGAAAGGTTGATATTTGCGCAATAAGTAGAAACTTCTAGATTTCAGGAAATGGCTACAATCAAAATATTTTGACACATTTGGCTTTTTCAACAGTGAATGTCCATGTGATTTGTTTATATATTTGCACAGTTAATTTGTGCTATTGAATTGAGAAAGGTTGATATTTGCGCAATAAGTAGAAACTTCTAGATTTCAGGAAATGGGCGCAACCAAAATATTTTGACACATTTGGCTTTTTCAACAGTGAATGTCTATGTGATTTGTTTATATATTTGCACAGTTAATTTGTGCTATTGAATTGAGAAAGGTTGATATTTGCGCAATAAGTAGAAACTTCTAGATTTCAGGAAATGGGCGCAACCAAAATATTTTGACATATTTGGCTTTTTCAACAGTGAATGTCCATGTGATTTTTTTTATATATTTGCACAGTTAATTTGTGCTATTGAATTGAGAAAGGTTGATATTTGCGCAATAAGTAGAAACTTCTAGATTTCAGGAAATGGGCGCAACCAAAATATTTTGACACATTTGGCTTTTTCAACAGTAAATTTCCATGTGATTTTTTTATATATATGCATAGTTAATTTGTGCTATTGAATTGAGAAAGGTTGATATTTGCGCAATAAGTAGAAACTTCTAGATTTCAGGAAATGGGCGCAACCAAAATATTTTGACACATTTGGCTTTTTCAACAGTGAATGTCCATGTGATTTGTTTATATATTTGCACAGTTAATTTGTGCTATTGAATTGAGAAAGGTTGATATTTGCGCAATAAGTAGAAACTTCTAGATTTCAGGAAATGGGCGTAACCAAAATATTTTGACACATTTGGCTTTTTCAACAGTGAATGTCCATGTGATTTGTATATATATTTGCACAGTTAATTTGTGCTATTGAATTGAGAAAGGTTGATATTTGCGCAATAAGTAGAAACTTCTAGATTTCAGGAAATGGGCGCAACCAAATTATTTTGACACATTTGGCTTTTTCAACAGTGAATGTCCATGTGATTTTTTTATAATTTGCACAGTTAATTTGTGCTATTGAATTGAGAAAGGTTGATATTTGCGCAACAAGTAGAAACTTCTAGATTTCAGGAAATGGGCGCAACCAAATTATTTTGACACATTTGGCCTTTTCAACAGTGAATGTCCATGTGATTTGTTTATATATTTGCACAGTTAATTTGTGCTATTGAATTGAGAAAGGTTGATATTTGCGCAATAAGTAGAAACTTCTAGATTTCAGGAAATGGGCGCAACCAAAATATTTTGACACACTTGGCTTTTTCAACAGTGAATGTCCATGTGATTTGTTTATATATTTGCACAGTTAATTTGTATTGAATTGAGAAAGGTTGATATTTGCGCAATAAGTAGAAACTTCTAGATTTCAGGAAATGGGCACAACCAAAATATTTTGACACATTTGGCTTTTTCAACAGTAAATTTCCATGTGATTTTTTTATATATATGCATAGTTAATTTGTGCTATTGAATTGAGAAAGGTTGATATTTTCGCAATAAGTAGAAACTTATAGATTTCAGGAAATGGGCACAACCAAAATATTTTGACACATTTGGCTTTTTCAATAGTTAATTTCCATGTGATTTGTTTATATATATGCACAGTTAATTTAAGCTATTGAATTGAGAAAGGTTGACATTGAATTCTACGTACAGGTAGCCCAGGAGCATGATAAAGCAATTGAGTAAATGCGAAACCGTTTGGAGCAAGAAGAAGTGAAAGATTACGATTAAGTAGATGGACTTTTTTATACGAAAAACGCAAAAGGAAAAAGTACGTTTGATACATGAAAAGATAGGTAATATGTCACTGGAAAAAACATGTGCATGTATTATAGGTTCCCAAACATGAGGACAAAAGAAGAGAAGTTTATCAGAAATTGTGTGAAATGTATAGCGTACGCTATGCCACCAAAAGCGAGGGAAAGGACGTCGTATGCTATCCCCAAAACTCCCTGCCGTTCGACACAGTTCATATAGATCACTTTGGACCACTGCCTTCTATTAAGTCAACTCGAGAGCACAGCTTAGTTCTAGTAGATTCCTTCACTAACTTTGTAAAACTCTATCCCACCAATTCCGCAAGTATTCTAGAGGTCATTGCTGCTTTAGAAAAATACTTTATACACCGATACGAATTATTAGAGATAGGGGAACCTTCTTTACCTCCTTAGAGTTTTGTGCTTTCCTATTAAAGCAAAATATAGGTCATTTAAAGTTGATTTCTGCTCTCCACAAGCTTGCGAACAAGTGGAGACAGTGAATAGGGTATTAAAGGCTATGCTAGGTAAACTTACTGACGAAGAAAACTATGACGACTAACTCAAAATATAGCACTTGTCAGGATACACCAAGTCGACTTGTTTTCGTTGTCGAGCAGAGAGGTGTAATAATAGAAGAATTTACCGAATTTTTGCAAACTATAATATCTCCGGATGAGGACAGGGACTTGGTATAAATTCGTAATAATTCGTCTGACTTGATTAGAGCTAGGCAAGAACACGAAGCCGAACGGTCCCGTGAGGGCCATTCTAGGATTAAGATATACAAAGTAGGCGTTTACGTTGTCGTGAGAAATGTCGATAGTCCTGTTAGGAGTAATAAAAGGATTTGTACAACGCTATGAGGGTCTTTATGTGATACATAGAATTCTAGGGAACGATAGGTATGTCGTAAGGGACATAAACAATTGCCAGTTGATTCAGCTGCCGCATGACGGGGTCATTGAAGTCCACCGAATTCATGAATGGCCGCAAATAGATGGGGAGTGTGTTGACGAACTAGAATGTGATCCTCTGAAGATTGAGTAGTAATTTGTGCTATCTATGATCGAGGTCGATCCTTGTCAGGTTTGGCCGAGTTGTAAAGCTATAAATGGAACATTGCGTGGTTTTTAAGTAAATACAATGAACACATCCATGTATGCATGTAAAATAGTGAATAAAGACGAAGTAGGCAACCTCCGGAAAGGTAACCAAAAGAATAACACGTGTTTCAATCAATCGGAAATTAATCGAAAAAGTATTATTCAATCCGCCTTCTTTGTTTACTTTTGAAAAGGTGAAAAATATCTTAAAAACATGTTTTTTTACTTCCTTTATATTAGGTCGGTTGAAAGTTTGTCCGCTTTTCATACAAATTTTGCGATCCATTTTTAAGTAATTTCTCATTGAGCTATAAGGGTGAAACTTTACACATGGGTTAGAACACCGTGACAATGCTACAGAAGAGAAAAATATCCGTTAGGTGAGCGCACGGATCGAAATAATTAGATAAGAATTTGAAAATATTCAAACCATCTTTTAAGTAACTTCTCAATGAGCTAGAGGCTAAAAATTTAGACCTTAATTCAGAGGTCGATGCAAGCCGATGACGCAATACAAAAAGTTTCGCTAGGGGGTGTACGGCCTGAGATATTTAAAAAAATCTAACGGAACGGAGGGAATTTTGGGATTTATTTTTATGTAAATTCTCATTGCGCTACAAGCGTAAAACTAAACAGATAGGTTAAGACACCGAGAAAATGTAAGAAAAGGAGAAAAATTGAGTTAGATGGCGCACGGATCGAAATAATTAGATAAGAATTTGGAAATTTGGAGTTTTGAGATCGATTTTTAAGTAACTTCTCATTGAGCTACAAACATGAAACTTCACAGATAGGTTAAGACGCCGTGACACAGGAACAAAAGGAGAAAATGAAAATAAAATAAAAACATGTTAAGCACTTCCTTTATATAAATGGACAAAAATCAGCGAAAAATTTCTCTTTATATAAAGACATATTTTTGCTAAACTTTGATTTTTCAATTTTGACATAGAAATTGCAAAAATATTTATGAGAGCTAAAAATATAAAAGTGGAGCGCACATTACATGGATTGGAAAGTTGGTACGAAAGGAGATATTATTACTCTATCAAATGCGAACATGTGTTTGTATAAGGAGACATTTTTGGCTGATTTTTGTCCAAACTCAATAATAGATACCTAAATGGATCTTTAAGCTGGAGACATTGGTGCTTTATCGGTAACCGTATCGGTAACCTTTTAACAGCTGATTCGACCAACCTTATGAGAATCAATGCAATCGATTATTGGTGCCGCTAAGGTCGTAACCGTATCGTAGCCAACCAATTGGGTTTTGGTTTACCGTCGTAACGATAAACAGCTGATTACGTTAGCGATACGGATACAGCGATACGACATATGGCACCAATGACTCCGGCTTTAATTAGCACCCATACGAAACTGCTTTATCGGTTTTTTTTTATTGAAACTTCGATGAAAACGCACATTCGTATGGACTACTCGCAATCTTCTATTCTTTCGTGGTTGACGCAGAAATGAGATTTGCGTCTTGTCATTGCGGTAGTGCCTATGCATATATTTATGAAATTCATTAAATATATATGTAAATAATTAAGAGAAGTATTATTTTTCACCAAATAAAAATGTTTTCCGTGTTAAATGCGCTGAAAATTTCCTGAAAATTGAAATGAAAACAAAACAATAAAAAACATTTTAACAACAAATCGAAACCAACATATCATAAATGACTGCCATCAAAACTGCCTCAAACTGATGCTGTGGTTGACCCCAAGGCGTTTCATTCTGCCACGTTACTGACTCAAAGTCGACAAAGAAGTTCATGCCAAAATTTTGTGCTCATTTATTTCAAAACCTATTTCATTATTTCTCGTTGTTTTACACGCTGTGTCATTATATGTATGTTGATGGGACGCCAGTCGGCAAACGAAAAAAAATGCCAACATGTTAGCAAATGAAATTTTAATGGTAAATGGGCAATTGTCATTTTTATTTATTGGTAAACTTAGTTGTCACTTTGCAGTCAAAATCGACGGCAATTCATTTGACGTTGTATGACAAACCATTTTTATTGACATCATGACCAAGCATTACAGAGTTTGCCAAATTCAGTTGCACCGCGGAAAAGCGAACTCACTTAAACTTGATACTGCCTTCACTTCATTGATTTCGTCATGGCTTAACTTTAAAAAAAAATTCCTATACATATGGGATAGCCCAAATCCGTATTTTCTTTTTCATTTTATTAGTTAGCTTGCATTTACTTCAACAGAACGTAGGGTTGTTGATTTGCGAATCACATAATCATACTTCTTGTCACTACAGCATTTATTTCACGTTCGTGTGCAGCAATGGTGTACCTAGTGTACAAAATTGTAAGATTCATTTTCCTTTTAAGTAGTTATTTTATAGAGCTACATGTAAGATTTTTTTTAAAGCAAGTTGCAATCCAATACGTTTAGTAGTGTAAGAGATTGCATTTTCCCGACTTTAATTTATGATGTATCTATATCTATAAATCTTATAAAATAAAATCGCTAAATGTCGTTGTATGCCCATCACTCCTCCTGCTCCGATTTTGAAACGGTTTTTTGAATTTGAAAGCTTAGGAACGTGAGATATACTTTTCCGATATAATTTTAAGCTATATATTATAGTGGCGTGGAAAATTGCCAGGTGTCAGGTTAACAAAACATAAATGGTTTAAAGCCCATCATCATTTGAAAAACACTTTTTCGTAAAAAAATTTTAACAGTTCGTTAAAATTCTTAAACAAAAGTCCGATTTTTTTTGTAATGTTTTTGCGTTAAAGAGATTTAATCTATCTATCAATAGACATATAAGGAAGGATGTATGTATATTTGCATGCAGCTATGGACTCGGAAATCACTCTCCGATTTTGATCAAATTTGCAGGGTCGCTTCATGGCAAGCCGAAGAGAATTCCTAATGAAGCGCTTCCCGGAATGGGGTACTTTGCCTGGATTAGTATTTACGAGACTTTTTTCCGGGAAACGAACCAGGGACCGACTGGCACTATAGGAGGGACTGGGCTGGGACTTGGACTTTGACTGGGAATTCAACTGGAACTAGGGTTGGTAATAAGGGATGGAGACGAATTAGAACTAGAGAGCGAAAATAGTGACCGAGAAAGCGATGGAGTTAGCCGAAGATAGGGCGTGAAACACGGAAAGAAAGAAAAATACGCATTGAAAGAGATAGGCAGAGGGAGGAGTGATTAAAATGATAAGAAGGAGGGAGAGTTAGATGTAAATACTCCTTAAACTTATGTAGATTGACCAAAGTTAGGATAGAACAACTTCTGCCGGGTCTGCTTTTGTTGATAAATAAAAGGGTGAAAATTGATTTTTTCACTTTTTGGAACTTTTTATGTTCCGAAGTTTTCCTGTATTTAAATCACATCTAGAAACAGCTAGTGGCATAGGTTCTAGAAATCATTACCTAACAGAACGGAGTTATTTTGTAAGAAAGTTCCTGTATTTAAATAGGGGTTATCAGTTTTCTTTATACAAACGCTATAGTAACACTTTACAGTTTCACCTAACATAATCTAATTGAGCCCGATAAATATGATTTAAAATTTGCTGATAGGCTACTGCCTACATTCAATGCGCTCAAACTCAAACAAAATTTAAAAATATACAAAGCGGATCGATTCGGCCACGTTATCAAATCGTTAGTTTATTTCTGCAGTCGGTTGAAAAACATGTATACATGTATGCCTCTTCAAAGTCGCCATGCCAGCAATTATTAGATAATTTTATCGTCTATCACCAGGGAGTAACTAATTCGATACGTTTTGCATAAATAATTCACAGAAATTTCTCCAGAAATGTCGTATCGAATAAGTAACTTGTGCAAAAGAAAATGCTGGCAAAGTCTTAACTTTATTTGCAAGTATCTTCAACAGACAACATAAATATAGTACTATATGTTTTCTCTGTTTAAATATATGAGTCGACATATATCAAAGGTGCCTAACTCCACAGATGGCATTCTTACAAGTGCTTCGTTTATTATTCGTGTGTTATACATTAGTCGATCAAATCAAAAGTTTTAAATAAAAAAATGTGACTTAAACAATAAGATTTGGAAATTAAATTAAATCTTCGCTTTTTTTTTCAATACAAATATTACGTTTCCACGAAACCCAAACTCCGTGTTTTTTTTCGGGCTACTACTAAACCATGTCTAAAAACGTACGTAAAACGCGTAAACAGGAAACCAAAAAAAAATTTATTCCTATCAAAAATATTTTGCGTTACACCGTTGACAAAAATAGAGTTTTGTGAAAATGTAGCATTAGCCCTACATTAAACAAATGTTGAAAGTAAAAATAATTTTTATAGTTATGTGTTTGTATGTTTAATAGTGTGTTCAATTTTACTTAAGATTTTTAAGAATTAATGACGTTAACACCGATAAATGATAATTGCTATTCAATTATTGTTTTTTGTTTTACTTGGAAAAACTGAAAAGAAGTAAACATTTGCTGGCATATTTCCATGGTACCATTTCGAAAACCGCCACGTCATCATCGTCAGGTATCGGTTGTATGAGATATATACTATATATACCACCGGCCTCTATGATTTTTACAGACAACAATATATGCTATACACGTAAGCACATGTTGAAATTTGAAACATCTAGCTCTTAAAATGGGGCAGTAATTGTGAAAACTTTCTTATATGAACAATCGGTTGTGGGGAATATATGCTAATATACGACCGATCTTACCAATTTTGTCAGACAACAACATGTGCAATATGCGAAAGCAGTGGTAAATTTTGAAGCTTCAATCTGATAAATTGAGGAAGATATGACAAAAATCCTCTTTTGCTCAAAAATAAGATGTATGGAGGATATATTCTATAGTGGTCCCATCCGGCCGGTTCCGACAAATGTCCAATCGGACACCTAAATACACCTCCTCACGAAATTGTATCAAGATATCTCAGGACTAGTTTGTATACAGGCGGCCACCGTGGTGTGATGGCAGCGTGCTCCGCCTACCACACCGTATGCCCTGGGTTCACACCCCGGGCCAAGTAACATCAAAATTTTAGAAATGAGGTTTTCAATTAGAAGAAAATTTTTCTAAGTGGGGTCCCCCTCGGCAGTGTTTGACAAGCGCTCCGGGTGTATTTCTGCCATGAAAAGCTCTCAGTGAAAACTCATCTGCCTTGCAGATGCCGTTCGGAGTCGGCATAAAACATGTAGGTCCCGTCCGGCCGATTTGTAAGGAAAATCAATAGGAGCACGACGCAAATTGGAAGAGAAGCTCGGCCTTAGATCTCTTTGGAGGTTATCGCGCCTTAAATTTTTAATTTTTTAGTTTGTATACAGACAGACGGACATACGGACATGGCTAAAGCAGCTCAGCCCTTCATCCTGATTTTTTCGGTATACTCAGTGGTGGGTATATCTATTTTTCTTTAAGGACTTGCAATTTTGGCATTCGTGACGAATTTAATATACCGTTTCGTTTTCATGAAAGTTATAAAAAGCACGCCTAGTACACATTAATGTAAAAACCGAATGTCTGAAATTTTGCCAGAGCGTGAAAATGGGATAAAACTGGATTAAGCCAAGAAAGCAAATATAACACAATAGTCCAATGGTTATGCGATTGTGATGTGACCACGGTTCGATTCCCGGTGAAACCTGTTGAAATAAATAAACATTAGGAAATTGTCTGACGATGATGAAGTGGCGGTTTCCGAAATGGTACCATCGCAATATGCCAGTAAATATTTCCTTCTTTTCAGTTTTTCCCAATAAAACCAAAAATAATAATTGAATAACAATTACATTTATCGGTTTTAAGTAGGCGTTTACGCCGACTAATTTATCGGCGCCGCCGTACGTTCTTACTTTGAAAACTAGGTTTTTCTATTTAAAAAATAATATTTAGCAAAGGTTTTGTTTGTATGTATTTAAGGAAATCAACGTGTAGGCCATTTCGGAAAGATTCGGGGTTTTAGCCTCAAGATCTCGCAGACCGTTCAACAATTTTTAGGAGTAGCTCCTTGCCGAGGAATTATTCCTCGTTCGCTTACTCCAGAGAGGCTTCGAACCTAACCCCGGTCTTAGGAATTGGTACTGCTGCGTCTGCTGAAAAGAAATAGAGATACATAAAATATTCACACTTTTATCTGTATATCTCGTGCAAAGCGTAGTTTTACCTAGGGATAACTCCTAATAGTCATCGCTAACACAATTTCTTTAAATCATTTGTGGCTCCTTGGCGGTCACCCACAAAGGCGACTTACGTTTGCTATTAATGGTCTATTAATACTCATGGCTATCGCGGCACAGGGCGCCTCCAGTTTTTGGCTGTTTTTAAGAGCTACAATCCTCGATGTGCGAAGAGTAGCAATCCCTACCACCAGTCGCTACCACGCCTCCTGACTCTCACCAGAAACGATATAATATAGAGACATTGCATAGACGAAAAATCGTGTGAGGCAAGCTTCACAAAATTCTAGTAGGTCACATTCACCACTTACCACAGCAGAATTTGTTAAACTACCACTGGCTGTATTTGTTATTTAATAATTATTTGTACACTTTTTATTCAGCTAATGTGTTCAGAATTTTAACTTTTACTCACTAAAACTCCAATCAGTGTATTTCTGTGCTTAAATTATGTTAAAAATTGTGTTAAAGTTTTTGGTGTGGTGAAAGTGACCTACTAGAATTTTGTTACGCTCCGCTGCTTTCCACCGAAGTTCGCGCATGCAATATCTTTATATTCAAAAATTTTTGCTCTCACACCATATGCCAGCACAGAAGCTATAGGACTGCGACTTTGAACTCATACCATCGCCGACGTCACTTTCATAGAAGCTCTAGGTGTAGCTCCGAAGACTTTCCAACGGATGCTTTTGTCGCGCTATGCTGCCGAGCTACACCAGAAAAAACCTTGAGACGTTAGTGAGTGATTATTCGGCCTAGGATGTCCAGTCTAAATCATAAGCAGGCTAAGTGGATGTCATTGCGTAATGGGTGAAAACCGTACAATCCTCGGCGCATCTACATAATTAAAATTTCACAAGGACCATGGATAAAATTTTTAAAAAGTAGAAAACGTTTGCAGACGTTTGTGTTTACACAAGTTGAAAGATGTTAACTGCCGTTTTCCGGCCTTAAGATGAGCTAATTATGGATGACCGCGTAGCTTCAGTTTTCAAACTAGTTCGATTGTCCACTACGTTAGGGTAGTAGCACTCACGGTCATTACTTCGACTGTCTTGGGAAAGCTTTTACGTTGAGTGTTCTTGCGAAGGACAAAGCCTCGCCTAGTAAATATATGCGCCTACGTATTCACATTTGTAAAAGGAGACGTAAGGTGTAGGTGATATTTAAACTTGGTTGATGGGCTATAATCAATGTGATTCACTCCAAGGGACTAGTTTGTGTTAAGGCAGCCAACTTTAGGAAAAATCAAAGCGTGAGACTTGGGTGTTGAAGGATGAAGTGTGAAAATCGAGATTAACATTTCAGACGCTATTGTATATTTTCGCAAATAAACAACATATGTTTGATTGTAAGCCCAAGTGATTTTTCATGCCCTTCTCATACGTACATATATCATCAACTTAAGTATAAGGTAAGAATCATATCAAAACAGTATTTATGTCCCTAGAACATACTTAAGGATTTTGGATAACTGATTTCGCTTATTCTATCAGCCAGTCGGAATACAAATTTAAAAAAAAAAATATTTTTGCTTTTTTTTAACAACTTGATGACAGTTTGAAAATTCGCCTTGGGTAATTTTATTTTAATTCATTGTTCATTATTAATTTTTTGAAAAAAAAAATATGCAAAGTGAGCGTATAAATTTATTATATAAATTTTCCTTTGGTGTTTTGTTTTAATAACTTGGTGAATTGGGTGATGGAAAGTCCGTGTTAAGCTGACATCGAAAAAGTCTGTTTTTTTTTTTTAATAACTTTTGAACAGTTAGAAATAGTTAAATTTCGCAATTAGTTTTTTATAAATGGCAGTGATGCGCATCTGCTGATATCACCTTCGACCATATCCGACCAATTTTCGACATAAACAATAAATAGGTTTGCTATAATTTATCGAACTCAAGGCCTGACTGAGGTGAAATTTTAACAAATAAAAGTCTGAAGTATAAAAAGAACAAAATTCATTCAGATATATCTAACAGCCTTAAAATTGCAAGTTAAATGGTATATATATACAATGTATATTATATGTACATACATACAAACATATATGTAAACTTATCACATCAGAATAGCAGGTCACTTATTTAAATTTACAAATCAAAAGAGACCAGCGTTCGCTTCTCACAAATGGAGTTTAAAGCTTGTATTACAGGTACAGTGATTTCATTTCAAAAGTATCGCAAAATAAAACATAGAAAGTAAAAACAGCAAACATTTTTTTAATTTTTAAGGAATAAAAGTCGCGACAACCCGTATATTTTTTTTGATCCATTTTTTGATTTTTAGTATCCTACTCATACTTTCCTGTCGAATCGCTTTAGTAGCTGAATGTTTGTTTTTATTTTAACGTAGAACGCTTAACAGTCCTCGTCACTGTTTATTTGAATATTCAATAACTCCGCCAAAACTGAAATACGCATTCGACCACGGATCATTGATATTTTCGCAAAGGAAAATATCCGCTCCACTGCGGAAGATGTCCCTGGAATGCACAAAGCAATCTCCATTATTTTCAATAAATTCATTATTTTAATATGAGTTCGCTCTGCTACCTCAGCTACTCGTATCCATTTGTCTGCACATTTTTTGTACCTCTTTCAGTATTTATAATATCATTGACTAGTGATATTTCATCAAAAATTTTCTCGCTGTTAAACTCCTGAACGAAGCTATGCATAGTAATAACGCCAATACAAATTTCCCGTTTGAAATCTGTATCAATTTTAATGCACCTAAATTTAGATACTTCTTCAAAATTTGCTCTGCCGAGTAGTTAAATAACTAATTGCTTTGTCATAGAAGTTCAATACATATTTTTCTAAGATTTCGCCTTCAGAATTAGGAAACTCACGCGGAAGTGTTAACCATCTTTGCTTCAATTTTGAAGTTTTTCTTTTTGGTAAGTCTGTGTAAACATAAAAAATTTCAGAGGCAATTATTTCATCAGCTTCAACAACTAAAATTGCATTCTAAAAATGGAGAGACTTCCATATAGGAACAATGTATTTGGGGTATTCCATACCATTTCGACCAATTTTGAACCCGACCCCTTTAGAATTAGTTGAAAATTTTTCTTCTTTTTCTAGCTTACGAAAGACGTTTTTCAGAAGTTTTTCAAATTTTTTCATCCAACTCAAAAAAAGTTATGAATTTTAAAAAAAACACCGTTTTTGTTTTCAAAACGCTATAACTTTTTCAAAAATTGACCGTTTTGGATCCTTTTTTTAAATTTGTTTTTAAATGTACTTTTCGGAAAAAATACAAAAAAATTTTTAAAGTTTTTTTTTTGTAATTTTTCAGTTTTTCGAGATTTTTCGAATTTTGCCATATTTTTTTTTTTATAAAAAACTTTAGTCAATTCTGCAATCATCCCCACTAATCCCGGAGTGGGCCGATTTTTTTTTTATTTAATTGAAAAAAAAAAAAACTTTAAACATTTTTTTGCATTTTTTCGGAAAAGTACATTTAAAAACAAATTAAAAAAAAAAAGATCTCAAACGGTCAATTTTTGAAAAAGTTGTAGCATTTTGAAAAAGACACGGTTTTTTTTGTTTAATTCATAACTTATTTTGAGTTGGACACCGCTTTTGTTTTCAAAATGCTATAATTTTTTCAAAAATTGACCGTTTGGGATCTTTTTTTAAAAAAATGTGTTTTTAAATGTACTTTTCGGAAAAAATACAACAAAATCTTTAAAGTTTTTTTTTTTCAATTAAATAAAAAAAAAAAAAAAAAATCGGCCCACTCCGGGATTAGTGGGGATGATTGCAGAATTGATTGAAGTTTTTTATGAGAAAAAAAAAAATGGCTAAATTCGAAAAATCTCAAAAAAGTGAAAAATTATAAAAAAAAAACTTTAAAATTTTTTTTTATTTTTTCCGAAAAGTACATTTAAAAACAAATTAAAAAAAAAAAAGATCCCAAACGGTAAATTATTGAAAAAGTTATAGCATTTTGAAAACAAAAACGGTGTTTTTTTAAGAAGTATCTATCAGAATTGTTAAGAAAGTAGCCATCTTGAGTTCATTTAGGACTACTAAAAATATATGGGGCCAATAACGCCGGCCGCCAATGCTTCCAAGTCAGTTTTAACAGCACTAAACTTTTTATCATATAACTTTTTTATTAATTTGGAGGAGCAATCAGATGCATTCAAACTTAAATGATGCTTTGTGCACTGATATGTAAATTACATTTCCTTAACTATACATTACAGTTCATCATTTGTTGCGTCTTGCTTTTTAAGAAATTCCGAAATGGAAGATTGTTGCGTAACGTTCATGACATCCTTGCGTTTATTTGATTGCAAAAATGTCTCCTCATTTCATCTTACAATAAAACTTGATAAGTGAAATATCATTGATTCCAAAACTATTTTTTGCTAAGTTATAGCTTACAGTTCTATTCACGACCCTTTTAAACTTGTTTTAAATCTAAGTTGCCATGGTCTTTAACCGATCCCGTCCATTTTTACTAGAAATATTTTCTGCTATAGGGAAAATCTGTGTACCCAATTTTATTACGATCTGTTAATTTTTCTTCGAGTTATGGCTCCCGAAACATAGAAAATTGCTTAGTCATAAAGGGGCGGTGCCACGCCCATTTTTAAAATTTAAAGTTTTTTCTAATTATTGTTATAAATCCACTTGGGAAATGAAATACCATTGATATAAAGCTCTTTTTTTGCAAAGATATAACTTATTTTATTCGTCCACGACCATTTTAAAAATCTTTTATATAAAAGTGCGTGGTTATTACCCGATTTCTCTCATTTTCAATACCAATCTCTTCTGGGTACCGGTAAGCTCGTGTACCAAATTTGGTGAAGATATCTCAATATTTACTCAAGTTATCGTGTTAACGGACAGACGGACGGACGGACAGACGGACGGTCGGACATGGCCCAATCAAATTTTGTTTTCGATACTGATAATTTTGATATATGGAAGTCTATATCTATCTCGATTACTTTATACCTGTACAACCAACCGTTATGCAATCAAAGTTAATATACTTCGTGTGCAAAGCACGCTGAGTATAAAAACAGATCTGCAAATTATACATGCTACTTTGCGTTGTTTTCGCTTTTAGGGAAGCTGTATTTCGTTTTCAGCTTCGCCATAAATAAGCACTTTCATTTAGACATTTTTAAAAATGACGAAAAATAAAAAAACATAAACTGCAAATTGATTGAAATATTTAAAAGCCAATCCACAATTAATATTTTTTAAGAAATTACTAACGATCGGTAGTGGAATTCACTAACTTTTTTAACGACATTTGCCATCGCTTTATTTGCGAATCGATAACTATAACGATCTCGTTATTCAGTAACTATTTTGTATCGATATTCGTTTATCGACGATCATTACGGTTGTTAAATAAACGGCAAGTAAATTGGCTGTGTTAAAAATCATGAAATTAATATTTCTGGCAATTTTAGTTAAAAAAGAAAATCGGAATTTTAATTAAATACTTTGAAACACGAAAAGTTGCTTTATTTATAAATCAAATGACATTTGAGTACTTTGCGTATATTTTACCGCAAGACGAAAAATTACTAAGTCCATCGCCAGTGGACAGACGCCTTCTTAGCCAAGGTGCACATGAGGCTACGCGTCATAGACGCTGCAGGCGATATTTGTACGCTTTTATGCCGAACACATGTATTTGAATGGAGAGCTGCATACGAGGCGTCAGCTGCATGAAAGCGACAAAGCATGAAATTTTCGTGTAGCTAAGCGTACAGCAATGTTGTTCGCTGAGCGTACGTACGCTTGAGAAAAAGGAATAACAAGATGTTTGTTTACATTTTTTTGTATGCAAATTTGTGTAATTAGTTAATAAATGTTACTTTAGTTAATAAAAGAGCGTGAAAGGTATATTACCAAAGCGAAAAAGAGTATTAAACACCACAACAGCTTGGTTAGACATTGTTGAAGCGTTTAAAAGGCTAAAAAGTGTTGAAAATTAGAAATCACCCTTTTCTCTAGTCCGCAGTGGTGTAAAATTGCCTTTCATAATTTACAAAGGCACGGGGATGCAAACAACGTTTAATACCAATTAACTTTGGTTTCGGGGACTTATATAGCTGAAGAAATTTAAATTTTTATTTTTTTCAATAATTGTTTGCTTTTTGCAGCGACGCTCGAAAGTAGCTTCGTGCGCAGATCTTGAGGCGTAGAGAAATTGTAGCTATATGAAATATCTTGTACGCGTCTATGACGCGTAGCCTCGTGTGCACCTTGCCTTAGAGAAGTAGATAACCCATTCCAATTGAATGCCACTATCCCCAGACTTGGCTCATGATATTATTTCTCAACTTGATGGTCAATTAAGGGGTACAAGAATAACTGCGATATCAACAGAGAAAAAAAGAAATTAATACAGTATTTACTTACCTTTTGTTAAATTATGTGAAAACTTGCACAATAATGACTTTTAAAAGCAGTTAGTATACGGAATTTATTTATTTTTGGCATTCCTTTTGTGCTTTTTGCATTTTTTAGGTTTAGTTAAGCTGTGCTGCTACCTTTCTACTATGAAAACGAAATTTAAATGTCATTTATTTCGAGTCGTTAAAACTAAGTTAGTGTTTGACATCGGATGACGGAAAATCGTTCCAATATACATCATTTATCCACCCTGTCGGAAAATCAACCAAACAAGATAAGTTAGTGAATAGTACAATCGATAAGGCAAGCGACAAAATCGTTAATTAAAATCTCGACAAATCGCATCGTTATAAGTAAGTGAATCCCACTACATTGGCGAACAATGACACAGAACGAACGGTAGCAAGGAGTTATCAATAATGGAAGAAAGCATATACTTCGCTTCGTCTACACTAGACAACATTACTGAGTACATGCAAACTTAGTGAAAGATCTAAGAAAACTAAGTAAAGATGCAAAATTATAAACTACGCAAAATGCCTGGCAAAAACACGATGTTGGCCTGGTTGCCTGACAAGGAGTTTGAAGCCTGTGTATAAGGCGAAATGCCTGACATATGGCAAGCCTACAAAATAAATGGCCTAAACAGTCTTAAACGAGTAGAAAATATACCTAGCAACGCGCCGGACGCCGCCGCAACGCCGATATATTTGACTTTCGGCGGCGGCGTGCGAAAAACGACCAAAATCGGCGGCGTATATCTCTAGTGTTAAGCTCATTAATTCTTAAATAATTGTTATATATAAAAAAAATATTTTAACCAAAAAAGCTAATATCTGTACTTAATATGCCCGAACTATACATATTATAAAACAAAGTCTAAAAGTTATAAAATAAACATCATCGGACTAAAGCCGGAGTCATTGGTGCCGTATGTCGTATCGCTGTATCCGTATCCCTAACGTAATCAGCTGTTTATCGTTACGACGGTAAACCAAACCCCAATTGGTTGGCTACGATACGGTTACGACCTCAGCGGCACCAATAATCGATTGCATTGATTCTCATAAGGTTGGTCGAATCAGCTGTTAAAAGGTTACCGATAAAGCACCAATGTCTCCAGCTTTACGGGAACGACAGCGTGAAGATGTGTAAATGTATGAGTAGTAAAACAAGTAGTATCGTATATCAAAATGGGTACAAAGTGGCAATTAAATTGCCCAACAAGCAAGGAACGTGTAACTAAAGAGAACCGCCAACAGAACGAATAGTGGGAAACAGTAAAGCATCAAATCGCGGGTAGGTAATTCACCATTGGAGAAATGTGGCATGAAATTCGTCAATTCCAACGCTAGAAAAATTATATTTTGATATAATAAACACAATTTAACCAGAGAATTTAAACACAATGAGAAGGCGTTTTTGCTAGCTTCCAACTTTTTTGCATGTGAACACGTCTTGCACTTCACCACACACAATCCAATTTCAATGTTAACCAGTTAACAGCAGAAAATTCTCTGTCAACAGTTTCAGCTGGTGTATAAATTCGCTGGATTTTCTCTTAATATGATTTCTTTGTGGGAATATAGGTATTTAGTAGGATTAATTAAATTTAAATTTTATTACTTGTAGCAATATATTTGCTTGTTTTATGTTGATGCAAATTGCAGAAATTTTGCTTATTTCTTTACAAACAAAAACCTATTCATATACCCAAAATATGCCCTTTCATGAAATGTATGTAAATTATTGAATTATCCCATCCCTTTTTGTTAATAAATTAAAATGTTAGGAAAGTGTATGCAAATTGAAATATGCATGCAAATAGTGTTTTGCCGACGGCATTTGCACACTTGGAATTTCTGTGCACACGAAATCCATTGCATATTTATAA
The DNA here is from genome assembly GCF_040869045.1 of Eurosta solidaginis. Lineage (NCBI taxonomy): Eukaryota > Metazoa > Arthropoda > Insecta > Diptera > Tephritidae > Eurosta > Eurosta solidaginis. Next base: position 281,917,231 of record NC_090320.1, read on the forward strand.
AACGTTAATTTGCATAAAATGTATGCATATTAACCATGAAGTATGAATTATTAATAAATTGAAAAATTGAAATAAATAAAATATTTTATAACAATTGAATAAATAAAAAAATATTTAGTTATTATTTGGACTATGGGTGGGAGGGGAGGTACCTATAAAGAAATTTCCTAAAGCATTTTATATGTGTTATTCAGTACAATGATGTAAGTACCTATGTACTTGAATATTTTCAAAGGCAGGCTTGATAAGCCAAGTCAAACTTAAATACATTTGACCTGCCTCAAATCAACCCTTAAATATGTAAATAAGACCAACAATACACAAAAGACATGTGCCTGTTGATCAGATGTTGAGCATTGTATCATTGAATATATATGTATGAAAATACAAGCCAAAGCAAAAAAGTACAAATGTACATATATATATACATATTCAATAATACTCCAATTAAAGGCAGACATGTATAAAAAGCTTGGTCGCTTTGATGCTGTGGCAGTGGCTTAAGTTATTAATAAAACAACTTGTCGCTTTCCGCGTTATGAAGCGACCAATTCAATTATGGCAATCCGCGTATACGGCCATGTATATGTAAATATCAATGCTCGTAGCAATTAGCCGAAGAAATACAATAGGCACGAGCCAAATTATATGTCGTCGGTGGTTAAAAGTGTTGACGTTTATACCTTTAATAACTCACAGCTAAAAGGGGAATTTATTATAAAATTAAAATAAACGAATTTATTGCTCTTTTGCGAAATAATGTTATATTTCTTCGCAAAATTGCTTTAATTTATTTCGCCGCTCCCATATATTAATTTTTATCTATGAAAATAATGTAAAATTCATACTTTGTACTGACATGTGATAAACAAGTCAGCATATACAGTATGACGTCACAGTGCGAATTCGGGCCAGAAACGGGTAAAACACCACTCTTATGTAGCAACTGCAACACAGTTGCTGCAAATTTGGCAGCGTGACTGCGCGAACAATTTTTCGGCAGAATATGATAGGGGGTTTCAAATAGCAAATAAAAATGTCCATAAGGTGTGACAACTCGGCAATTCAGGATATGAGAAAATTATTTGCAATAATTTATATGAACAATGGATGGAAATTTTTAGATTATATTGCTAATATGTTAGTGGACATTTACTAGGCAATATCTGTGCATGTTTATTTGCATTTTTTGCTACCATATTAGTACTTTCATACAGGCTTATAAATAGTTTGGTATTATTTCAAAGGGAAAGTGCGGGGTTATGAAAGTAGTTATGCTCGTCATAATGAATACCCCCAATATGCATCAAAGTTGGAATTTATAAAATCGCAAAAATTTGTCTTTTGACGATTTTATAAATTCTATCATCAATTTGATTTTTAAGAAGATGAATTTATGAATGAAAAATCAAGAGGAAGCTAGTTTTCAGAGTTTTGTGATTTACATACAAAACATGAGCATACATATGTAAATATGTATGTGTGCTTGTGCGTATGGTTGGATGGTTGAAGTCAGGGATGCACCTTAACGTTAAGCTAATCGTTTATCAAAAAATTTCCACCGTTTCCGTTGAAACACTTCGAAATATTATCGATAAAGAAATTATCAAGATAAATTGTATCTCGTTTTTAACCGAAACGAAAAGCTTTCGCTAACGTTAAAAACGTTAACGAAAACGTGATACTTTATGTTTGAATTGTGCTGGCAATGCTATAGCCATGGTGAAGCCGTAAGGTGGCAACAACGAGCGCACATACACACACAAACTCTATGTAATTTGTTTGTGTAATTCGTTGGTGGTAATGTCAAAAATACTCTGAGAAATGTTCGTACTGTCAAAATTCATGAGAAAAGTTGCAATCAGCTTGGATAATGCTTTCACCTTTAATGACTCCGCAATCAATCAGCTTTGCCAGCATAGTTTGAAATTAATAATCAACATAAACGATTTGATTTCGTTTTGATATGGCAGAAAACGAAACGAAATCATTTCGTTAATTTGACGATCTTAACGTTAATAAACGAAACGAAATGACTTCGTTTCGTTTATTAACGTTGATTATCGTAACGAAATGATATCGTTTCGTTGGTTAAGCATGCCTGGTTGAAGTGAATTTTGTTTTCTTTGTCAACATGCGAATATAAAAATATTTCTTAGCTTACATATGAACATAGATTTGTACATATGCTTGTGCGTAAGAATAATTTTTGTTGGAAGTGGTTGATTGAAACAGTTTGTCTTTTATTTGAACATGTGAATGTACAAACATTTGTTAGCTTATGCATGGATATATTGGTATCAATGAAGTGGGTGGGAAATGGGGGTGTAGGCTGATCTTTAGTTTAGGAATATATGTGTGTACATATATACCAATCTAGGTTTGTTTATACCCACTCACCATTTAGGTGATTAAATTTTCAATTTCCCTACATATCAATATAATTTGATTACTCTTTCTGACAAAATAATGAGTTACCATACAATTGAACAAAAGAAATAATCAAATATGAATACTTTAGATGATCAAACACTGAATATATTTTTTCAACCACATTTTGGAATCATATTTGAATCAAATGTGTTTACTTTAGGAGATCAAAAATTTATAATAATTTTTAATTCAGCTTTCTGAATCTTTTTTGACTATATTTGTTGACTGAATAATGTATTTTATACTTGTCAAAATATTTCTTTACATCGGAGCTACTCAACCCCTATACACTTGTAGCACTTTTGTTTTTGTTTTGCCCTGAATCATAGGCACAGATTCAAATTCACACTTTGAATATAAAAAAAAACAAGTAAGGACAGGACTGTCTTCGGCTGTGCCGAAGACTTCAACCTTCCAACCATCATAATTTCTTTACAAAAAATCAGAGAATTCAAATTTCCAATATATTTGCTCTGATCAGAGATTTTTTGGTAACAGACGAACAGAGGAAATCGTTAAGAGAATTTTCGTTACGTCTTGCAACCTGTTAAGTTAACATGAATTTGGGGAATAGTGGTGAAGTGCAAGACGTGACACATGCAAATGGATCGTAAGCAGTGGATGCCAAAATAACGCCTTCTCATTGTGTTTAAATTCTCTGATCGAACATAATGGAAGCTCGTTTAACCATTAATAAGCGGATCAGTTTTGGGGAGTTTTGATGTCAGTCATTTTGAACTAATGAAAGCCAAGCAGTAACTTATGAACATGAATACAGTTTGTAGCGTTGACACAATAATGAAAAAAAAAAAAAAAATGAATATTTGGCACGACTTACCTTCTAGTAGATTTAGGCGACGGAGTGTTCGAAAAACTTATGATTGGTTTAACTTAGGTCAAAAGGAATGCGATCGAAAACTGCCTCATGCTGACCCGCTGGAGAGTTGGGGTCAAAAGCGATCCCATTAGGTCACATTACTGACTCCAAATCAATAAAGCGCGCAGCCCAACCCCACGCTAAACTCTTAAAGTCATTTATTTTACAACCCATCTCATTATTTTCGTTTCACACGCTTTGGCATTATTTATTGGTGGAAGCGCTCAGGGCAAACGAGGGAAATTTGAATGTCAAATATGACTTACCGTTGGGCAATAGCTCTAAGCCATAAAAAAGCAATATCAAAAGCTTTAGATGAAAGTTTTTTTTTAATTAGAAAATAAATTATTTTTTGTTGATATGACTGTTGAAACACTTAATTCATAATCAACAACTCGTGCGAAGTTGGTTGAATAGCTAATTGTGATGGATAAAAATGTACAACTATATCGGTTGCATGGACGTGTAACTCGGTTGATTTTACCGGCTGTTTCTTGAAGAAAACTTCTTTGATCAGTGTTGCCGTTGTCACACAAATTTATAATTTCCCTGCGTTTTCTTCTAAATTTTGTCTCCGGTGCCTTGAGTACTTTTTTCCTAAAGAGCTGTCAATTTTGAGACTTATTTTCTCTTTTAAATAGTGTTTTTTTAAAAAGTATTAGTAATTTAAAATGTTTAACATTCTAGTAAAAAAAAAAAACACGCAAACTGTTATTAATGCCAAGTCAAGTTTCATTAATATTTGAAAAATCCCAAATTCACCTCTGGATCAAGGTTTATTAAAATAAAAAATAAACAGAAAAAATTAATTGTGTTTATTATATTTTATTGTTTGGCTTTTAAATTCAAGCCCTCTTTTTGTTGCGATAAAAAATTTTCTTCAGCATAGCTTTTTTCGTAAGTTGATATTTATTTTAAATTTTCTTCTTTGGAACGTTGAAATATTAAAAATATTTAGACATTTAAAATTGATAATGAGACAGGTTCCAAAATCGGCAAAAATTACGATTTTCCATTTTAGATGATATATCGCTTCAAACGTATCCCATTGACAAAAAAAGGATATAAGGATAATGAGTTATCCAAATATGTTAAGCAATCTTGTTTATTAAATAAACAAACTTCAAAATTATCAGACAAAAATTCAAACAAGTTAATACTTTACCAAAATTCGCAAAACAGATATACCTTTTTAAGAAATAGTTTAGGGATTATATATCGTTAGCTTAATGTGAAAATGTGCTAAGTCACTTTTTTGAAAAATTTAATTTTTATGCAGCTTTAAAACTGAATTCAAAATACATCGATCATAAGAAAATATATTTTAATTTTTAATTTTTACGTGCTGTGTGCAATGATGTGTAAATGTGCTAAGTCGTCAACTGCTAAAAAGAATGTGCTAAGTGAACCAGTCAATAATATCAATCTGAATTACTAGTCATTTCTTTGTGCGCGCATTTTATTTACTTATTTAATTCATTCAGTCTAAAAGTACATGCTTTTTTGTTGTTGTTGTATTAACAATAAAGACTCTCCCCGAAGGCTTTGGGCCGATGTTGATGGTCCTTTGCCGCATATAGATCCGGTACGTTCCGGTAACAAAGCACTATTAAGATGCTAGTCCGACCATCTCAGGAACGATTTATATGACCAAATTAAACCTTCTAGGCCATCCCTTCCTCCCACTCCCTAGTTCCATGAGGAACTTGGGGTCGCCAGAACCTCGGCTGTCAATGAAAAAGAATTCGCCACGGGTAGGTGAGGTTGGCAATTGGGTTGGAGAAGCTATATATTGCGCTAGGAAACCCTTGAGAGGGTTGCCTACACAACCCCTTGAAATTGGATTCACTCAATTAAGACATGCCTTTGGTGTTTGATAAATGCTTTGCGCTGACCATAATCTACTTCAATTCTTACATGGCGATAACTACATGCTTTGTTACAGACTAGTTAAAAATAGAAAACAATTCAAGCTTAAACTTATATAAGCTGTTATATTAAAATTAATAACACTACTGAATCGATTTGCTAGATGTATAGTCCTAGTTATAGGTTCATTCATAGCATAATTTGTTTTATGAGTTATTTCGATAAATAATCTATTATGCCGAAGATCACGCAGTGGAATATATGGAATTAATAAAGTAGATAAATCAGAGCAGTTCGTGCTAAAGTTTATTACATTATAGGCAAGCAGGAGCGAGATTCAAGTTTTTCTGTCATGCAAAGCCTGAAGACGAAGCAATTTGCACCTGCTGGTACATGATGGGAGGCCGTCTGGCCAGTGAAGCATACGTAAAGCAATTTTTATAAAAAATTTTTGAACTCTCTCAATTTTATAGGAGTTATATTCATAAAAAGGATTCCATATTATTGAGCAATATTCAAGACAACTTCTGACCAAGGATATATAAAGTGCCTTCAACGTCATAGGGTCCTTAAAGTCACTGGTGTTACGTCTACTGAACCCAACCATTGCAACAAATTGTGAAACAACGAAGTCAATGGTACTAGAAAAAGAGAGTTTGGAGTCAATTATTATACTCTCTTGACAACGATAGAAGGATTTAGTATTCAATTTGTAGATAAAGTATGTTGCAGTTGTCTTTTTGGAATAAGACACAACACAGCATTTTACTTATTGTCTGCGCACCATCCGGCAAAAAAGTCCAGATCAGAACTTAGAAATAGGTTGACAAATGAATAGTATTTTTGTGAAATATATAGTTTTAGTGTTTTATTTTAATCACTAAAGGTGAGGAGAGATGGGAAAACATATTGAGTAAAAAGTGTTAAGTCAGGAGAAAAAATTTGTTATGAGTGCGGAAATTGTGCTAAGTCATAAAATAGCTGCTGGGTTGGCATACATGATTTTTATTTATCTTTTTCAAAACTTATACACTCAAAAGCATTGCAACTAAGGTATCCTCATTCGCAGTTTTGAAAAAAGAAGGTTATTTCAAAAGTTATTCATTTTTTTTCTTCTCCTGTAAAATTCGTAAAAGTTGACTTGGCACATTTTCACATTAAGCTAACGATATGTAAATCAACTTGCCTTTATGTATTTTTGATTACAAAAATAATTAAGAGTAACGTACGACTTACCTCCGAGAATATTCAGGCCGAGCTTTACTTCGTGTTTGCGTCGTGCCACTTTTAACATTTTTCATACAAGTTGGCGGAACCGCCCTACATACCTTTTGCCGACTCCGAAGTGCATTTGCAAGCAGATGAATTTTTGTTCAGAAGCTTTTCATGGCAGGAAAGCCAAATTAATGCCAAGTGGTTGCACCGATTGTTTCTAGAAAAATTACGTTTTTTAAGATTTTGAAGCTACATTTTACTGTCTTAAACCACAGGATCTTCAATGTGGTAGGTTAGCACGTTACCATCACACCTCGGCGTCCGTCATTACATTGGGTGCTTATTCAACCTGAAATATTATCTACGTGAACTACAGAAAAATCGACTATTCCAACGCAAATCGAAGCAAAGTTCAAGACAACCGCCGAAACAAAATAGGAAAATAAAATAATTAAAAATAATAAAATAGAGGTTACAAAATCTAAAAAATTGGAATGAACTAAAGTAAAATCAAATAAAAACAAGTAAGGAAGGCTAAGTTCGGGTGTAACCGAACATTACATACTCAGTTGAGAGCTATGGAGACAAAATAAGGAAAATCACCATGTAGGAAAATGAGCCTAGGGTAACCCTGGAATGTGGTTGTATGACATGTGTATCAAATGGAAGGTATTAAAGAGTATTTTAAGAGAGAGTAGGCCATAATTCTATGGATGGACGCCATTTAGGGATATCGCGATAAAGGTGGACCAGGGCTGACTCTAGAATTTGTTTGTACGATATGGGTATCAAATGAAAGGTGTTACTGAGCATTTTAAGAGGGAGTGGGCCTTAGGTCTATCGGTGGACGCCTTTTCGAGATATCGCCATTAAGGTGGGCCAGGGGTGACTCTAGAATGTGTTTGTACGATATGGGAATCAAATGAAAGGTGGTAATGAGTATTTTAAAGGGGAATGGGCTTTAGTTCTATAGGTGAACGCCTTTTCGAGAAATCGCCATAAAGGTGGACCAGGGTTGACTCTAGAATATGTTTGTACGATATGGGTATCAAATGAAAGGCGTTAATGAGTATTTTAAAAGGGAGTGATCCTTAGTTCCATAGGTGGACGCCGTTTCGAGATATCGCCATAAAGGTGGACCAGGGGTGACTCTAGAATGTGTTTGTACGATTTGGGAATCAAATGAAAGGTGTTACTGAGCATTTTAAGTGGGAGTGGGCATTAGGTCTATAGGTGGACGCCTTTTCGAAATATCGCCATTAGGGTGGGCCAGGGGTGACTCTAGAAGGTGTTTGTACGATATGGGTATCAAATGAAAGGTGGTAATGAGTATTCTAAAAGGGAGTAATCCTTAGTTCTATAGGTGGACGCCTTTTCGAGATGTCGCCATAAAGGTGGACCAATGGTGACTCTAGAATGTTTGTACGATATGGGTATCAAATGAAAGGTGTTACTGAGCATTTTAAGAGGGAGTGAGCATTAGGTCTATAGGTGGACGCCTTTTCGAGATATCGCCATTAGGGTGGGCCAGGGGTGACTCTAGAATGTGTTTGTACGATATGGGTATTAAACGAAAGGTGTTACTGAGCATTTTAAGAGGGAGTGGGCATTAGGTCTATAGGTGGACGCCTTTTCGAGATATCGCCATTAGGGTGGGCCAGGGGTGACTCTAGAATGTATGTACGATATGGGTATCAAACGAAAGGTGTTACTGAGCATTTTAAGAGGGAATGGGTGGGGTTTAGTTCTATAGGTAGACACCTTTTCGGGATATCGCCATTAGGGTGGACCAGGAGTGACTCTAGAATGTGTTTGTACGATATGAGTATCAAATTAAAGGTATTAATGAGGATTTTAAAAGGGAGTGGCCCTTAGTTGTATATGTGAAGGCGTTTTCGAGATATCGCCCAAAATCTGGACCAGGGTGACCCAGAACATCATTTGTGGGGTACCGCAAATTTATTTATATATGTAAAACCACGAACAGTATTCCTGCGAAGATTCCAAGGGCTTTTGATTTCTCTCTGCAGAACTTTTTCATTTTATTCTACTTAATATGGAAGGTGTTACACCCATTTTACAAAGTTTTTTCTAAAGTTATATTTTGCGTCAATAAACCAATATAATGACAATGTTTCATTCCTTTTTTCATATTTGGTATAGAATTATGGAATTTTTTTTTTATTTTTCGTAATTTTCAATTTGGAAAATTGGGCGTGGTCATAGTCGGATTTAGGCAATTTTTTATACCAAGATAAAGTGAGTTCAGATAAGTACTTGAAGTAAGTTTAGTAAAGATATATCGATTTTTGCTCAGCGGAAGGACAGACCGTCACTGTGTATACAAACTTCAACCGATTTTGCCCATTTTCACAGAAAACAGTTATACGCATAGAATATATGCCCTACCAAATTTCACAATAATTGGCTAATTTTTGTGCGACTTATGGCATTGAAAGTATTCTTGACAAATTAAATGAAAAAGGGCGGAGCCACGCCCATTTTGAAATTTTCTGTTATTTTTGTAGTTTTTAGCACCATATCATTGCTGGAGTTGAATGTTGACATAATTTACTTATATACTATAAATATATTAAATTTTTTGTTATAATTTAGCTCAATTTTTTTTTTTAAGTGGGCGTGTTCGTCATCCGATTTTGCTAATTTTTATTTAGCACACATATAGGAATAGGAGTAACGCTCTTGCCAAATTTCATCATGATATCTTTAACGAGTGCGAAATTACGGCTTGCAAAACTTGCAAATTACCTTCTTTCAAAAGTGGGCGGTGGTACGCCCATTGTCCAAAATTTTACTAATTTTCTATTCTACATCATAAGGTCAACCCAGCTTTCAAGTTTCATCGCTTTATCCGTCGTTGGTAATGAATTATCGCAGTTTTTCGGTTTTTCGAAATTTTCGATATCGAAAAAGTGGGAGTGGTTATAGTCCGATTTCGTTCATTTTGCATAGCGATCTGAGATGAGCCCCAGGAACCCACGTACCAAATTTCAGCAAGATACCTCAAAACTTACTCAAGTTATCGTGTTTACGGACGGACGGACGGACGGGCGGACATGGCAAAATAAATTTCTTTTTTCGCCCAGATCATTTTGATATATAGAACTCTATATCTATCTCGATTAGTTTATGCCGTTACGGATTACCGTTATGAGAACAAAGTTAATATACTCTGTGAGCCCTGCCCAGCTGAGTATAAAAATATGAGACAAAAACAATAAAATAAAATATAATATAATAAAATAAAGAGAAAAGTAATAAATAAAATAAAATTTAATTTAATAAAGCAAACTAAGATAAAATGAAATCTGAAAAAATTTAACAAAAGAGAATTTAGTAAAATGAAGAAAAAATAATGAAATAAAATGAAATAAACCAAAAAATAAAATAGATTAAAATTAAATTAAATAAGATGAAATAAAAAAAAGAATCCTTTATCAATAGGCCGATAAAACAAAAGCAATTGTAAACAAGTAAGGAAGGCTAAGTTCGGGTGTAACCGAACATTACATACTCAGTTGAGAGCTATGGTGACAAAATAAGGAAAATCACCATGTAGGAAAATGAACCTAGGGTAACCCTGGAATGTTGTTGTATGACATGTGTATCAAATAGAAGGTATTAAAGAGCATTTTAAGAGAGAGTAGGCCATAGTTCTATGGATGGACGCCATTTAGGGATATCGCCATAAAGGTGGACCAGGGCTGACTCTAGAATTTGTTTGTACGATATGGGTATCAAATGAAAGGTGTTACTGAGCATTTTAAGAGGGAGTGGGCCTTTGGTCTATCGGTGGACGCCTTTTCGAGATATCGCCATTAAGGTGGACCAGGGGTGACTCTAGAATGTGTTTGTACGATATGGGTATCAAATGAAAGGTGGTAATGAGTATTTTAAAAGGGAATGGGCTTTAGTTATATAGGTGAACGCCTTTTCGAGAAATCGCCATAAAGGTGGACCAGGGGTGACTCTAGAATATGTTTGTACGATATGGGTATCAAATGAAAGCTGTTAATGAGTATTTTGAAAAGGAGTGATCCTTAGTTCCATAGGTGGACGCCGTTTCGAGATATCGCCATAAAGGTGGACCAGGGGTGTCTCTAGAATGTGTTTGTACGATATGGGAATCAAATGAAAGATGGTAATGAGTATTTTGAAAAGGAGTGATCCTTAGTTCCATAGGTGGACGCCGTTTCGAGATATCGCCATAAAGGTGGACCAGGGGTGACTCTAGAATGTGTTTGTATGATATGGGTATCAAACGAAAGGTGTTACTGAGCATTTTAAGAGGGAGTGGGAATGAGGTCTATAGGTGGACGCCTTTTCGAGATATCGTCATTAGGGTGGGCCAGGGGTGACTCTAGAATGTGTTTGTACGATATGGGTATCAAACGAAAGGTGTTACTGAGCATTTTAAGAGGGAGTGGGCATTAGGTCTATAGGTGGACGCCTTTTCGAGATATCGCCATTAGGGTGGGCCAGGGGTGACTCTAGAATGTTTGTACGATATGGGTATCAAACGAAAGGTGTTACTGAGCATTTTAAGAGGGAGTGGGCATTAGGTATATAGGTGGACGTCTTTTCGAGATATCGCCATTAGGGTGGGCCAGGCGTGACTCTAGAATGTGTTTGTACGATATGGGTATCAAATGAAAGGTGGTAATGAGTATTTTAAAAGGGAGTAATCCTTAATTCTATAGGTGGACGCCTTTTCGAGATATCGCCATAAAGGTGGACCAAGGGTGACTCTAGAATGTTTGTACGATATGGGTATCAAACGAAAGGTGTTACTGAGCATTTTAAGAGGGAGTGGGCATTAGGTCTATAGGTGGACGCCTTTTCGAGATATCGCCACTAGGGTGGGCCAGGGGTGACTCTAGAATGTTTGTACGATATGGGTATCATACGAAAGGTGTTACTGAGCATTTTAAGAGGGAGTGGGCATTAGGTCTATAGGTGGACGCCTTTTCGAGATATCGCCATTAGGGTGGGCCAGGGGTGACTCTAGAATGTTTGTACGATATGGGTATCAAACGAATGGTGTTACTGAGCATTTTAAGAGGGAGTGGACATTAGGTCTATAGGTGGCCGCCTTTTCGAGATATCGCCATTAGGGTGGGCCAGGGGTGACTCTAGAATGTTTGTACGATATGGGTATCAAACGAAAGGTGTTACTGAGCATTTTAAGAGGGAGTGGACATTAGGTATATAGGTGGACGCCTTTTCGAGATATCGCTATTAGGGTGGGCCAGGGGTGACTCTAGAATGTGTTTGTACGATATGGATATCAAATTAAAGGTATTAATGAAGGTTTTAAAAGCGAGTGGCCCTTAGATGTATATGTGAAGGCGTTCTCGCGATATCGACCAAAATGTGGACCAGTTGATCCAGAAAGTCATCTGTCAGGTACTGGTAATTTATTTATATATGAAGTACCACTAACAGTATTCCTGCCAAGATTCCAAGGGCTGTTGTAGAACTTTTTCATTTTCATCTACTTAATATGGTAGGTGTCACACCCATTTTACAAAGTTTTTTCCAAAGTTATATTTTGCGTCAATAAACCAATCCAGTTACCATGTTTCATCCCTTTTTTCGTATTTGGTATAGAATTATGGCATTTTTTTCATTTTTCGTAATTTTCGATATCGATAAAGTGGGCGTGGTTATGGTCGGATTTCGGCTATTTTTTATACCAAGATAAAGTGAGTTCAGGTAAGTACGTGGGCTAAGGTTAGTAAAGATATATCGGTTTTTGCTCAAGTTATTGTGTTAACGGCCGAGCGGAAGGACAGACGGTGGACTGTGTATAAAAACTGGGCGTGGCTTCCACCGATTTCGCCCATTTTCACAGAGAACAGTTACCGTCATAGAATCTATGCCCCTACCAAATTTGAGAAGGATTGGTAAATTTTTGTTCGACTTATAGCATTAAAAGTATTCTGACAAACTAAATGAAAATGGGTGGAGCCACGCCCATTTTGAAATTTTCTTTTATTTTTGTATTTTGTTGCATCATATCACTACTGGAGTTGAATTTTGACTTAATTTACTTATATACAGTAAAGATATTAAATTTTTTGTTAAAATTTGAATTAAAAAAAATTTTTTTTTAAAAAGTGGGCGTGTTCTTCATCCAATTTTGCTAATTTTTAGTTAGCACATATATAGTAATAGTAGTAACGTTCCTGCCAAATTTCATCATGATATCTTCAACGACTGCCAAATTACAGCTTGTAAAACTTTTAAATTACCTTCTTGTAAAAGTGGGCGGTGCCACGCCCATTGTCCAAAATCTTACTAATTTTCTATTCTGCGTCATAGCGTCAACCCATCCACCAAGTTTCATCGCTTTAACCGCCTTTGGCAATGAATTATCGCATTTTTTCGGTTTTTCGAAATTTTCGATATCGAAAAAGTGGGCGTGGTTATAGTCCGATATCGTTCATTTTAAATAGCGATCTGAGATGAGTGCCCAGGAATCTACGTACCAAATTTCATTAAGATACCTCAAAATTTACTCAAGTTATCGTGTTAACGGACAGAGGGACGGACGGACGGACGGACGGACATGGCTCAATCAAATTTTTTTTCCATACTGATGATTTTGATATATGGAAGTCTATATCTATCTCGATTCCTTTATACCTGTACAACCAACCGTTATCCAATCAAAGTTAATATACTCTGTGAGCTCTGCTCAACTGAGTATAAAAATATAAAGTGAAAAAATAAAATAAAATGCAATCAAAATATATACTCATGCCACCCAAGTTTCTTTTAACAATATAATATTATTTTTTAATTAATTTCACTTTTGTTCAGTGCCCCTTTGTCAATTTTATTTTTTTTGACATCATCATGTTTGGTGGCCGGACAAATTCAAAGAGATGGTTTGTGTCGGACTGATATAAAATATGTGTCAAGCGTGCACTCATCAACAGTTAAGTTCTATATACTTGAATATATTAAGTGTCAGCTCTATAAAGATAGGCCAATTTTATACTACTGTGCTATGCATAGATTTTAAGATAATTTTAAAAGCTTATATAGCTTATAAGCACATGAAATACAAACATGGAGACGTCACTTGTCTTAATTTAAAACAATACAGCAAACAAAAGCAGAACTTAGCAAAACAAAGAGAAGAACTGAAATTCCTTCTAGAATGTAAGCGGTATGGCTTTATTCCCTATCACTTGACAAACTCGATCAAGCATTTGCAAATAAAAACCAGCTCTGAACGAATAATACGTCAAATGTATAAATTCAAAGAAATCTTCCTTCTAAAAATATTAAACTTGGAAATAACGCAAACGAACATAAACTTAAAAATTACAAAAGATACACTAACTCGGGCTCATCAACAATTAAAATTTACGTTAAGTGAAGAAGAACTCAACTGGTTCGTAACTAAACAAAATTTACTTAGTCAAAGGATCGCAGAACAGAAGAGATCAACGCTAAAAGGCAAAATCAAAAAGCTAAAATACGAACTAATGAAAAAACTGAGAGTTACAACTAACGATGATTGGTTCGTTAAAAAAACTACTCTAGAATTCCCTGAAGAAGTAAAGTGGATACTCTCACTAGGAAGAAAATTTGCTTTACCAACAACAAGATCAAATTTCTCACCAATACACCTGATAGCCGAACTCGAACAACTGATCCAATCACTAACCAATGAAAAAGAAAAAGAAATAGCGAGAAGCAGAGTAAGCAATAGAATTATGCAATTCAAACGCAGCATAAAGCATAACACATCGGAAAAATTTATATTAGCAGCTTTCCACCAGGCAAAAAGGTTTATAGAAATACACAAAAACGAGCTCATTATAACCGATGCAGACAAAGGCAACAAAACGGTGGCAATGTATAAAAGTGAGTACAAAGAAAAAATGAACCAACTCCTTTCAGACAAATACACATACAAAAAAACAAGGATTGACCCAACAAACTTTCTCCAAAAGAAAAACAACAAAATAGTCAATGATCTGTACAAAAGTAAACACATCACCTTTAGGGAAAAACAACAGCTTGTATGTTCTGCAGCCGCTGCGCCAAGAATTTACGGATTACCGAAAATTCACAAACCACAAATTCCTTTACGTCCAATTACTTCTTCAGTTATGGTCCCCTGCTATAAACTATCCAAACACATTGGCGAAATTTTAAAATCGTTGATTTCAGACAAATATAATATTAGAAACTCATTTATTCTAAAAGACAGGCTATCAAACATACAAGTGTGTGAAGAAGAAGTTCTAGTGTCTTTCGATGTCATCTCTTTGTTTACAAGTTTCACGAAATTTTAGATTTTTGTTTGAAAGAAAACAATTATTTTATGTTTGACGGTGATTTATACACACAAACCTTTGGAATGCCCATGGGCAATCCCATTTCTCCCACGATTGCGGACATCATCATGGACGACATACTGGGCAATACAATTTCTGAGCTGAAACAACAATTCAACGTAAACATCAAATTTATATGCAAATACGTGGATGACATTTTCGCAGTAATCAAACGAAATGATGCGAACACAATTTTAAAAATTTTAAATAAGTACCACAATAAATTACAATTTACGATGGAAATGGAAGTGAATTCCAAAATTCCGTTCCTGGAAGTTTGCATACACAGGGAACATCATAATCTTTTACTTGACTGGTATGCGAAGCCCACTTCATCCGGGCGGCTGATAAACTACCTTTCATCGCAACCAAAAAAGTACAAAATTAACACGGCTAAGAACCTTATAAGTAAAGTGTTGGCCGTAAGCCACAATAAATTTCACGAAACAAACTTAGAAAAACTAAACAACATTCTAAGCAAAAATAATTATCCAAAAAGTCTAATACGCGAATTAATAGACCAGGAGCTCATGAAAAGAAACTGCCACAACCAAATAATAACAAATTCGGAACCACAAACACAAAAGAAATTCTTCAGCGTAACATACATACTGCGACTCACCGAAAATGTTTACCACAGCATAGTCAAAACACCTAACACAGTACTATCTTACAGGTCAAACCAAACCATGTCCACAATATATACAAGAACAAAGCATCCCTTAGAACACCAACAACAAAACAATGTTATATACGAGGTAACATGCAAAGGCGATGAAAACGACGAATGTAGAAGAATATATATTGGTTCTACAAAACGACCTCTTTCGGTTAGACTAGGCGAGCATGAAGCGGATATCAGAAAACAAAAAAACAAGTACAGCACTAGCGCAACATATATTAACAAGTGGACACTCAGCTGACTTTACCAACACGAAAATTATTGATAAGGAAAAGAGAGAAGCAACAAGGTATACACTTGAGAGCCTGCGAATTATGGAAAGACGAGAAAAGACGATCAATAAACGCGAAGATACGGAAAACATAGCGGCCGCTTACATTGTTTGTTTACAAAACAATAGGGGGACTCATGATAGCATATAAACTTATAAGGTGTAAAATTATATCCATTTACACACGCGGTTATATGAACGCACCTAGTAATACTCTTGATAAACTTGATTGTTTTTCAGCTGTATTATTTCCAAAAAAAATTTTTTTCATTGTTATACAAATTAAAAAATACCAAGATTAAGTGTAAAATCAAAACTAAAACGCCTTTACTTGCTGATGTTGGAGATTTTTGATGAAAATGCCGTCTGTAATGTCTGCAAGGTTGCATTCCTTTGAGTTTACCGCGTTTACACAATGATATGTGCGCGTAAATTTATACAAATCGTGTAAATGATTTTTCATACAAAATTTGACAGCTCCTGCGTAAACTAGATAAATTTATACGTTTACACACTTTATAAGGCATTTATACGGTTACATGAGTCCCCCTAATAATTTTTAGTATTGACAAAGCTACCATGATAGTCAGATGGTAATGATTATATTGTGATGATTTATGTTTTTTACAAAAGTTTTGATTTAATGACAAAATAACGTAATTTTATCTTGTTAAATGTTAAACTATTCACCAAATTGTTTTTCTTTGTTGTTTTTTATGTCTGTTTTGAAAACTAATTTTCATAATTTGTATATATTGTTTGTAACAGATAAATTAATAAATATTCCCCTGATGATGCTAAAAATAAAAATATTAGCGAAACGTTGGGAAAACAGTGGAATAATTTAGTTTTATTCGCACATAAAATATAGATTGGAAAGCCTACTTACACATATATTTAATATTAAAAGCTTATGTTTTAATTATTTACAGTTCCAAGGTAGCTGGTATCTGCATAGTAGATATCCCTTCGTGTACGATGAGAATTATCGCTGCAATAAAATTGATTACACTCCTGGACCTAACAACGTTCATAGGATAAAGAGGTTCCAGATAAGAGACATAGAGTAAGTATTTTTAATTCCAAGCAAAGCTTTTGGTTTTAGGTGAAAGTTATGTTGTCTTTTGTGTTGTTGATTTTTCGACAGGGCGTAAAATGGACGACTTTTGTGTCAAAGGAAATTTTTTTCAAATTCCAAGTGAATAGGCAAAATATTTGTTTCCTTTTTGTTCTCAAAAAATAACACCGAAGATGGCACAACACCCAACCCGGTTCGTGTTCAAAAAAAATTTGACAAGGAATGATGGAACATTTTTCCAATTCAGAGTCAAGCCAAATCAGTATACAGCATACTCTACACTGGGACCTCGAAAATAATTGCTGCCAAGTGTTTGCCTGCATAGATGACCTAGACATGCTTGTTAGGGGTAAATTTCTTGTGAAGTTAGAAATTAAGCCACAAATCAGCGTAGTAAACACTGGACTGGAGAGCTGGTCTGCCCAAATGATTGACCTCAACAAGGCTCATGCAGCGCTGATGATTAAGGTTCCGAAAATATTGATTAGGGATCTGACGAATACTCAAAACCTCTTGTGTTGAAGCTGCATTGAGGATGATGAGATTAAATTATGTTGTCCTTACATGCTTTACGGGCTCATAACATTTTTCGGCGCAAGGTTATACCATTTTGTTCTCAGTTTAGTCAGATCTCCGGAGGATATACATATCCATGGTCCGCTGGTTATTGTTATTCTGATTTCATCATAGTCGAGTGGAGGAACCATAAATTCATCGATGGCGGGCTCAAAGGCATCATCTTCCTTGGGCGATATGTACATTGCTGGTTTCATTTTGAAAGTCAGAGAAGTATACCCTACATAATCTAATTACTCTCTGAACATCGGTTAAAAGGTCACCGTTTTCATTCTGACAATATTTTACCCCGGAATAAGAACCTTTCGTCTGTCGTCGGTTTTTTTTTTTTTGCTTAAATTTGCAGGCATCATTCCTCGTGACTAATAGCTCATGCTCCTCGCACCCATGCCTTTCTGTCCATGCTATTTTCCTTCTGCAAAGGCGCCAAGCTTCCTCTTTCAGCTAGTAGTAACGTTGACATACTCTTCTTGTAAACAACAGCAAGTTTGAAAATATACACAGCAGTTTAACACATTTTTTTCACATTTATTAGCGACTACGTAGAGGTTAATACCGGAACACTTACATGCCTTCCGGATGGAGAATTTCAAGTTATATATGATGAACGAGGTTGTAAGTTACTATAATCATATCTTTCTAAGAAATTTAAACTATAACTTTCATTTATATTTTGCAGCCCGTCCTCCAATTTACAAAATTCTATCGTATTGCAAAGATTATATTATCTTCTACGTCTGCCAGAATTTACCATCGAAAAAACACGACGGTTAGTAATTTTTATTTTGTGTAACCATTTCGATTTGTATCTGTGTCCTATTATGCATGTTGGTCACCGAAAGTGAATAGTCTGCAAGATCATTTGAGCGATATAAGAATAAATAGAAGTGGTTTTCTTATTGGTGGAAAATCAGTACCAGTGAAAACCTTTTCGAATCCTAAGTGTCTTATTTTACTTAAATTTATTTCAGCCGACTTATTCTCAGTCTCTATGCAATAAAGGCAGAAAGAAAACACACGTTAATACGACTCTCTCATATACAGGACACGTATTTTAAAATATATTGCAATGTATAGTTGATCTGGCCGGTCCGTGTGGACGTCAAAGAGAATAAATGAGTCCACAGTGCCGTGCAATGTATGGAGTAAAAAATCTTGTTTTACTAAGTTTTGTATCAATTTTATTTAAGAAACAGTTTTTATAATTTTTTTTTATTATTTAATTTTGCAAAATTTTTTCACAGACTTCTTTTACTAAATTTTTTACTTATTATTTCTATTTTTATAAGTCTTTTTCTAAATTATTTCTTTCTGTTTTGAAGTATTTTTTTTTAACCAATATTCTTTACTAATTTTAATGAAACCAAGTTTCCTATTTTCTTACATTTTCACAAATTTTATGAATTTTTTAAATTTTTTTGTTCTTGTTAATAATTACTTATTTTTATTTTTTTTATGCTCATTTAAAAAAAAATACTTAGTTTTTTTACAAATTATTTTTAAAAATTGTCTTTGCTTATTTGTTTTACTCGTATATATAATACTATAATGCTTCCCAAACATCATAGTGCCGATATATTGCTGTTTATACGTTTTTATACTCAGCTGAGCTGAGCTCACAGAGTATATTAACTTTGTTCGCATAATCGAGATTGATATAGACTTCTATATATCAAAATGATCTGCCGAAAAAAGAAATTCATTTAGCCATGTCCGTTCGTCCGTCCGTCCGTAAACACGATAATTTGAGTAAGTTTTGAGGTATCTTGCTGAAATTTGGTATGTAGGTTCCTGGGAACTCGTCTCAGATCGCTATTTAAAATGAACGAAATTGGACTATAACCAGGCCCACTTTTTCGATATCGAAAATTTCGAAAAACCGAAAAAGTGCGATAATTCGTTACCAAAGACAGATAAAGCGATGAACCTTGGTAGGTGGGTTGACCTTGTGACGCAAAATAGAAAATTGGTAAAATTTTGGACAATGGCCGTGGCACCGCCCAATTTTAAAAGAAGGTAATTTAAAAGATTTGCTAGCTGTAATTTGGCAGTCGTTGAAGGTATCATGATGAAATTTTACAGAAACGTTTCTCTTATTACTATATGTGAGCTAAATAAAAATTAGCAAAATCGGATGACGAACACGCCCACTTAAAAAAAAATTTTAAGTCAAATTTTAACAAAAAATCTTTACATTGTATAAGTAAATTATGTCAACATTCAACTCCAGTAATGATATAGTGCAACAAAATACAAAAATAAATGAAAATTTCAAAATGGGCGTGGCTCCGCCTTTTTTCATTTAATTTGTCTAGAGTACTTTTAATGGCATAAGTCGAACAAAAATTTACCAATCCTTGAAACCACGCCCAGTTTTTATACACAGTCGACCGACTATCCTTCCGCTCGGCCTTTAACACGATAACTTGAGCAAAAATCGATATATATAAGTAGAAGAAAATGCAAAAGTTCTGCAGGATGAAATCAAAAGCCCTTGGAATCTTGGCAGGAATACTGTTCGTGGTATTACATATATAAATAAATTAGCGTTACCCGACACATGATGTTCTGGGTCACCCTGAACTACATTTTGGTCAATATCTCGAAAACGCCTTCACATATACAACTAAGGATCACTCCCTTTTAAAATACTCATTAACGCCTTTCATTTGATACTCATATCGTACAAACATATTCTAGAGTCACCCCTGGTCCACCTTTATGGCGATTTCTCGAAAAGGCGTTCACCTATAGAACTAAAGCCCATTCCCCTTTAAAATACTCATTACCACCTTTCATTTGATTCCCATATCGTACAAACACATTCTAGAGTCACCCCTGGCCCACCTTAATGGCGATATCTCGAAAAGGCGTCCACCGATAGACCTAAGGCCCACTCCCTCTTAAAATGCTCAGTAACACCTTTCATTTGATACCCATATCGTACAAACAAATTCTATAGTCAGCCCTGGTCCACCTTTATGGCGATATCCCTAAATGGCGTCCATCCATAGAATTATGGCCTACTCTCTCTTAAAATACTCTTTAATACCTTCCATTTGATACACATGTCATACAACCACATTCCAGGGTTACCCTAGGTTCTTTTTCCTACATGGAGATTTTCCCTTATTTTGTCTCCAAAGTTCTCAGCTGAGTATGTAATCTTCGGTTACACCCGAACTTAGCCTTTCTTACTTGTTCTTTTTGTATTCAATAATCGAATGTACCTAAATTTAAATTTTTTCTTGTCACACTCATGCTGTTACAATCACAAAAATTTTATAGGCTGTCTTGTTTTGATTTCGAATTCAAAACACATTGCGAGCATTTTCTATTACCAATATAGGAGTATTACATATATGGTTTTACTAGTTCTATATAAAAAAGTTGTTTTTCGAATTCTCAAATCAAGTTTTAATCAAAATGTTTTCTATTTTCCTTTTTATTAACAAGTTTTATAAGTTTTTAATTTCTTTTTTTTTACGTTTTTACCAATTGTCTTAAAACTCCTTTTTTTGCATTAATTAAAACTTTTATATTTATAATTTATTAACTTATTTGCTGATTACCTTACACATTTTTTAGTTTGATTTTTTTGTATTATTTTTTAATTAAACTTTTTTAATTAATAATTTTTTATAATTTTTTTTACATTTTGCTATTTCTTTTAATAATTTAATTAAATTCATTTGTTTAACAATTTTTTTTACAAAATATTTTTATAAATTTTTTTCAAAGAATATGGCTACTTATTTCTATGAAATACATTGTTAATCATTTTTCAAACTACTAACTATTTTTCATTGTAATAAATGAACAAATTGATAGGTAATAAAGATTAAAGTTGTTTTATGGAAGTCTTCGGTAGCATAGCAGAGAAGAGAAAGGTATATTACGAGTATTACAATAAGTAGGGCCCGGATTTTTATGCACTATGAGCTGGAAAATATGCGCATATAATATGACCTAAAAAATCAAAAATATGCACTAAACTCATATAGAATGTGCAAAAACACTTTTCATATCTTTTTTTAATTTTTTTATTAGTTTTTACTTTTTTTAAAGATTTTAATTAACGCATGGATATATTGTACTCTTAGTGTGAAAGACTCCAAATTAATAAAATATACATACATATATATACATTTTTAAAGTATACAATAAAATAAATAGTTAAGCACTTTTAAAAGTAAAATACCAATAAATTATTTGCAAATCCATACACACATATGTACACATACATAAAATTTTCAGTCTTCTTTTTTGATGGCTTTATTTTCAAACAAGATAAATTGTTCTTTAAAATTTTCAAAGCTAAAGCCTTCCCTATTTGGGCGCAAAAATGTTTTGTACAAGGAGAACGTTTTTTATTAACACGCTTTTATTAGCCTGGCTTGTATGTAACGTGTGACATAAGGTCAACGGCCATAAAGTCAATTGGCCTTATTATCACTTTGAATAGCCATAAGTTTTATCGCAACTTTGCACACGTATCAAGGCTCGATGACAATGCATT
The DNA here is from genome assembly GCF_040869045.1 of Eurosta solidaginis. NCBI lineage: Eukaryota > Metazoa > Arthropoda > Insecta > Diptera > Tephritidae > Eurosta > Eurosta solidaginis. The sequence goes on from NC_090320.1 coordinate 281,939,129, forward strand.
AATGTTATGGTGCGGTGACATAAGGTCAAGGGCAATAGGGTCAATTGGCCTTATTACCACTTTTAATGGCCATAAGTTTGATTGAAACTTTGCACACGTATCAGGCCTCGATGATACTGCATAAATGTGATGGTGTGGTGACATAAGGTCAACGGCCATAAGGTCAATTGGCCTTATTATCACTTTGAATAGCCATAAGTTTTATCGCAACTTTGCACACGTATGAAGGCTCGATGACAATGCATTAATGTGATGGTGCGGTGACATAAGGTCAACGGCCATAATGTCAATTGGCCTTATTACCACTTTGAATGGCCATAAGTTTTATAGAAACTTTGCACACGTATCAAGGCTCGATGGCAATGCATTAATGTGATGGTGTGGTGGCATAAGGTCAACGGCTATAAGGTCAATTGGCCTTATTATCACTTTGAATGGCCATAAGTTTGATTGAAACTTTGCACACGTATCAAGGCTCGATGACAATGCATTAATGTGATGGTGCGGTGACATAAGGTCAATTTGCCTTATTACCACTTTGAATGGCCATAAGTTTGATTGAAACTTTGCACACTTATCAAGGCTCGATGACAATGCATTAACGTGATGGTGCGGTGACATAAGGTCAACGGCCATAAGGTCAATTGGAGTTATTACAAAATATACCTTTATGAAAAAATATGGAAATATATGCATTAAACACAAAATATGCAAAAATATATTCCATCCCATTTCGACCAATTTTGAACCCGACCCCTTTAGAATTGGCTGAAAGTTTTTCTTTTTCTAGCTTACGAAAGACGTTTTTCAGAAGTTTTTCAAATTTTTTCATCCAACTCAAAAAAAGTTATGAATTTTAAAAGAAACACCGTTTTTGTTTTCAAAATGCTATAACTTTTTCAAAAATTTACCGTTTGGGATCTTTTTTTTCAAAAATTTGTTTTTAAATGTACTTTTTGGAAAAAATACAAAAACAATTTTAAAGTTTTTTTTCAATTAAATAAAAAAAAAAAAATAAATTCTCGGCCCACTCCGGGATTAGTGGGGATGATTGCAGAATTGATTGAAATTTTTTATGAGAAAAAAAGGCGAAATTCGAAAAATCTCGAAAAACTGAAAAATTACAAAAAAATCCTTTAAAAATTTTTTGAATTTTTTCCGAAAAGTACATTTAAAAACAAATTTAAAAAAAAAAAGATCCCAAACGGTAAATTTTTGAAAAAGTTATAGCATTTTGAAAACAAAAACGGTGTTTTTTTTTAAATTCATAACATTTTTTGAGTTGGATGAAAAAATTTGAAAAACTTCTGAAAAACGTCTTTCGTAAGCTAGAAAAAGAAGAAAAACTTTCAGCCAATTCTAAAGGGGTCGGGTTCAAAATTGGTCGAAATGGGATGGAATACCCCATATACTAACAAATCAATGCCATTTTTACACTTATTTCTTGATTCGAAAAATTGTACATTCTTTCAGTTCCTGTGACTTACCCAAAAAAATATGCAACTGCATAGAAATCCGGGCCCTAACAATAAGTTTCAATTGGCAATTTTTCCGAGGAAGTAACAGAACAGAAAATTCTCAAAAGTTGTAGAAATATTTAGTTCCCAATTTGGTTTTCTGCATTGTTCATCTTATGGGACCAAAGACTTTTTAAAAATTTTTTCAAACTTCACTACAACTTAAGAAACATGTACGAAAATCGTCTTGATTCCACACTATTCCGGCCATGTTTCTGATGGGTTTGAGATTTCTAATTGAAAATCCCAAATTAACGTTAGCCTTTTCCTCAAACTTGCAACGTTAGCTCTAGAAAGAATCTCAAACAACAATAGGTAGGCAAGTTTTTAATATGGGATTTTCATCAACTCTCAAATTAAAATCCGTCAAACATTAAGCAAACGACAGCTGTTTTGTTGGGCTTCGTGTATTTGTATTTGCAATAGGTTTTAGCTATTTTTTCTAAAAAACATGTACACTTGCCGATATCACGAAGATAAGAGATCACTGCATCCGATGATGAAGAGATAATTAATACCCTTGTTTTGTTGGTTTTTAGACACGGTTGAAATCAGAAAAAAAAAGCGATGACACTGAAGATGGCCCAACATCGTTGAACAAGTCTCACCTGGTCTTTCTTCGCTTCACTCTGCATGAATTCTTTCTTCAGTTAAAAGACTTTTTCTCTTAAAACGTTATAAATTCACTTTGTAATTTATTAATAGTGCAAAATTATTTAATGATTTAACTTTAACCTTTGAACCTTCACTTTTTAAGACTGACAGTATTCAAAACAAAAGTAACTTCAATATACATACATATGTATATGCAAACTGAATATATGTATAGACACGGTTGGTATTCAAAGATGTCCAAAAGGAGCGCGTCCGTGGTCGAGTAATAATGCTTGACTAATTCGTTGAAAAAAGGATCGTTGCTGACGATGGCAGTGCTTGTGAATTTGCGCCTTTCCACTCGCCGCGCACGGCTGCGAATAAGGGTGGCGCGTGCCGCCGTTTAATTTTGAAATGAAGGCGGCTTAAATAATCGTAATTATTTCATTAACACACCAAATTCCAAAAGGGATATGGGTAAATCATGCCCACACATATCTTCAACATAGTCCCTGAACAACACTTCATTTGTACCTTTAATAAACTTCGAAAAATACAGGACAAATGGACGAACATAATCACAATTTTACATGTCATTCAAAAATCACATATAAACATATTTATAACATTATTTTCTCTTCCCAAATTTAGAATACCTCTGGATTTATACAAAAAACCATAAACCACCCAAGAGTGTTATGAAAGCTTACATGGATGCTCTAGAAGCCCAAAATATTTCCACAGGTCATCTCGAATGGATCATTCATGAGAATTGCGCAGGTTATGGAACAAAGCAAAAGTCAGTCGCACAGCAGCAGAGTAGCAGTAAGGGGAAAAGTGTGTGCTAATATTTTTGATTAGTATTTATTTCACATTTACATATACTTTTTGTATATGATAAACATCTAAATATCATAATAAATTGTCAGACATTTTATTAGAATACTGAAAATTTTTCTCATTCCTTTAATTGAATCTAAATACTTAATATAGAATTGTTTTATTAAAAGTTAATATTTTTGCAATAGGTTATGGGCCTGTATTGTGAAATTTTTTAATTTTTAAATTGTTTTTTTCGGTAATTCTATTGATACTTTACAATATGGCTGATCTAAATTTGGCGATTACGAAATTGTATCGCGATAACTACGAGCTGTGGAAATATACCAGCTTATTATGAAGAAGGAAAACGTTTGGGATGTCAATGAAGGTCCTGTTCGCGAATCTCCAGATGCCTCACGGATGCTTCAATTGTTATTGGATTGGTGGTTGAAGATAGGGAAATGTTTCGGAAAATGCAGCTGTAAGTATGCAAAGGATGCTTGGGCTGTCTTGCGAGAATATCTTGTGGAAACTTGAATAATTTCAATGTTTACGAGCAGTTTACCGAGCACATATGATTCATTGATCACGGCGCTAGAAGCGCGAGATGAAAAGGATCTCACAATGACTCTTGTTGACAATTAGTTATTGGAAGAATCTGAGAAACAAAATCAATGTTTTAAATATGAAGAATCAATATATTTCTATTTATTTTGCCGGCTCGAGGTCAATTAAGAAAAAAACAAGTTCTCTTAAAACAATCCGATATATTTCGGTTACTCAGCGGTAACCGTTCTCAGGGAAAAAAACTGCAAAACCTATATAAACAAATAACATTCTATAAACAAAATCTTGATAAAACTAAGTAATAATAAATGAGAAACATTAGTTTATACATCCTCTTGCTTAGGAGTGGAGTTTAGTACCAATTTATTTGTAATTAAATGTCGGTAAAGGTGCGCGACTTTATCAGTATCTGTCTTATAGTTTAGTCGTACATTTGGTGGATTGTTTATAATATGTAACGCCAGGGGTAATTTGTTTCTTGCTGTAAGATGGATTCTTTAACGAAGTTGGGAGAGTGTCCGCTCGATGCACAGTGTGCCATACCGCAGTTTTATGTGTAAATGAAATCGGGCGTCGTTTGACGTTTGATTTATACTGTGCCAATCGCCTCTTTATACCTTTCATGAAAATGAAATAATATATTAACATTGTAACGAATCTCAGAATTGTAAGTCCTTAAAGGAAAATAGATATACCCACTAATAAGTACACCGAAATGATCTGGATGAAGAGATGAGTTGATTTAGCCATATCCGTCTGTCGGTCTGTCTGTTTGTATGCAAACTAGTCCCTCAATTTTTGAGATATCATGATTAAATTTGGTGAGCGGGTGTATTAAGTGTCCGGTTAGACATTTGTCGGAACCGTCAAAAACTGTCTGAAGCTGATACGCTGTTCAGTCGGAGTCAAAAGGGTTTCTCATGCCACATTACTCACTCGAAGTCGTTAAAGCAGGACGCGGCCAAAACCCACATAAAAAATAAGTGTTCATTTATTTCAAAACGAATTTCAGTATTTCCATTTGTTTGGCAAACGAAAACAAATACAGTAAGCTACCAACACGTTGACAAATGAAACGTGAATGTTTGTTGGAAAGCCACACAAAAGACAACCTACCTCAAAAAATTAGAGAGAGTATGCAGACTTAATAAATTAAAAATACTTCGAAATCATGACGAGATTGTTTTAAGGATGGTTGGGTTTAATATATCGAAATTGTCGGAACCAGCCGGTTCGGTCCACTATAGCATATATCCCCAATACAACCGATTCACCATGTGCATTCGTATATCGTTGTCTGAAAAAATGGATGAGATCTGTTGTATATATAGCATATATCTCCCACGAACGATTGGTCAGATAAGGAGCTTTTCGAATACCGCATATAGATCGGTGGTATATATATTATATACCCCACAAAAACTGTCCTTTTTAGGGTATATCGCTTATGCTTGGTTTTCTTTAGGTCAAATGAATGGATTCAAAAACTGCTTGAAGCTGACAAGCTGTTCATTTAGAGTAAACATTTTTTCTCATACCACATTACTGACTCGAAGTGTGTTCATTTATTTCATAACCAATTTCAGTATTTCCCTTTGTTTGGCAAACGCAAACAAATAAAACGAAAACAATAAACTACCAACACGTTGACAAATGAAACGTGAATGTTTGTTGGAAAGCCACACAAAAAACAACCTACCTCAAAAAATTAGAAGGTTATACAGATTATCAATGCCTAGCATTACGAGAGCCCTGAAAACAACACCGATGGCTACAGTGTATGCCATTATGCACATTCCACCTGTAGACTTGGTAGTAAAGAATATAGCGCTGAAAACTGCAACCAGGCTCGGTGCTTCGGGCAGCTTGATCGCCGACCATACGTGCATAGTAGTATAGCGTCATCAATCACAAGGCGAATCGGGACAGGGTGAAGCATACATCTATATTGGGTCTCAGGGCATATGGGAATGAAAAAGCAGATGAACCAGCTAAAAAGGGCGCATACCCTGAAGCTTGCTCCGTAGACGTCCCAATTTGACTGGGCGAGATTAAGCGAAGGCGAGAGGTCCACATGATCGACCAAGCGGAAAAGGCGTGGGTTCAAATTTGCCACACCGTTGGGTTATTGCCGTTTTCACTTCGTCGCAGTTTACACACAAGCACCGAGTTGCTTGTGCTCGGCTACTTGCTTTGCGCTGTCTTCCTTTTGTTCTCAAATTCTATTTTTGCATGAGTTAAGCGGGGATTGCCCTTATTGCTTTAAATGTATTAAAACATTTATTTGAAGCAATTTTTTAATTTATAATTTATTTAATAATTCAAACAACGTGACATCAGGGCGGACAAGGCGACAGCTGTTTCGATTATACCTTGTAAATCCCTTCAAAGCTTTTTCTCCCGAAAGTGGGATTTGAACCCGCACTCCTACGATGGTTGAAGTGTTACAAACGTATTCAGCCACCTCACGCCTTAGTTGTTGTAAACCTTATCCCAATTGCCTTCTTTGCATATTTGCTTTATGCACAGTATATACTTTGTATGTAATCATTTAAGGTTATGCGTTCGGTTTCAAAGATGATATAGCCTTTGTAAGTGATGACGAAGACTACCAAGATGACATCATCGATAAGTTCAACTTGGGAAATATAACGTCTAAAGTAGATTTAGAATTATGTCTGATACAGTGCTTTCTCTGTTTGACCCCGGTAGAACGGTTCGTTTTGTAAAGGAGTCACTGGTCCCAAAACAGATGGCAAAGGGGTATGCTGATACGATATCGAAGTGTAAACCCATTGGAGCTAAATATTTATTCGTAATTAAATAAAAAGGCGATACAAAATTTTAAGGACTACCTTTATATAAATGGACCAAAAAATATAAGGCAATTTTTCCTTTAATACAGACATAGTCTTGTGGAATTTTGACTAAAAAACTTTAACAATAGCTCTTGTAAAATAATTTTGGGATTTAAAACTATAAAGGTGGAGCTATTTTAGTCAAAATTCAACAAGACTATGTCTGTATTAAAGGAAAAATTGCCTTCTATTTTTTGGACCATTTATGTATATAAAGGTAGTTCTTAAAATTTTTATACTCAGCTGAGCAGAGCACACAGAGTATATTAATTTTGTTCGCATAACGGTAATCCGTAACGGCATAAACTAATCGAGATCTGGGCGAAAAAAGAAATTCATTTAGCCATGTCCGTCCGTCCGTCTGTCCGTAAACATGATAACTTGAGTAAATTTTGAGGTATCTTGATGAAATTTGATACGTAGGTTCCTGGACACTCATCTCAGATTGCTATTTAAAATGAACGAAATCGGACTATAACCACGCCCACTTTTTCGATATCGAAAATTTCACCTTGGTAGGTGGGTTGGCCTTATGACGCAAAATAGAAAACTAGTAAAATTTTGGACAATGGGCTTGGCACCGCCCACTTTTAAAAGAAGATAATTTAAAAGTTTTGCAAGCTGTAATTTGGCAGTCGTTGAAGATATGATTATGAAATTTGGCAGGAACGTTACTCCTATTACTATATGTGTGCTACATAAAAACTATCAAAATCAGATGACGAACACGCCCACTTAAAAAAACAATATTTAAAGTCAAATTTTAAGAAAAAATTTAATATATTTACAGTGTATAAGTAAATTATGTCAACAAGCGTGGCTCCGCCCTTGTTCATTTAATTTGTCTAGAGTACTTTTAATGCCATACGTCGAACAAAAATTTACCAATCCTTGCGAAATTTGGTAGGGGCATAGACTCTATGAGGATAACTGTTTTCTGTGAAAATGGGCGAAATCGGTTGAAGCCCAGTTTTTATACAAAGTGACCGTCTGTCCTTCCGCTCGGCCCTTAACACGATAACTTGAGCAAAAATCGATATATCTTTACTAAACTTAGTTCACGTACTTATCTGAACTAACTTTATCTTGGCATAAAAAATTACCGAAATCCGACTCTGACCACGCCCACTTTTTCGATATCGAAAATTACGAAAAATGAAAAAAATTCTATAATTCTATACCAAATATGAAAAAAGAGATGAAACATGGTAATTGGATTCGTTTGTTGACGCAAAATATAACTTTAGAAAAAACTTTGTAAAACGGGTGTGACACCTACCATATTAAGTAGAAGAAAATATAAAAGTTATGCAGGGCGAAATCAAAATTCCTTGGAATCTTGGCAGGAATGCTGTTCGTGGTATTACATATATAAATAAATTAGCGATACCCGACAGATGATGTTCTGGGTTACCCTGGTCCACATTTTGGTCGATATCTCGAAAAAGCCTTCACATATACAACTAAGGCCGACTCCCTTTTAAATAATCATTAACACCTTTGTCGTACAATCGCATTCCAAAGTCACCCCTGGTCCACCTTTAAGGCGATATCTCGAAAAGGCGTCCTCCTATAGAACCAACGCACGAGCGTGTCATTATTCTGTATTACAAAATTCTGGGTGACAAAATTCTGTAAATTGCAAAAAAATTCTGCTTGAACAAAATTCTGCTTTTTTAAAATTCTGCTTTTTAAAATTCTGCTTTCTAAATTCTGCTTTTTAAAATTCTGCCTTTTTGAAATTCTGAATGTTTAATTCTTGAAGTCAAAAATCAAATGTCATTGTCTGCATGGCGGAACGATACAAGGTGGCCGCATCGAACAGCTGATTATAACCTTTTTTATTTGATTTGATACATCAACTACGATTTTGACATTTGTCCATCGAATTTACAAGTACATGGAATTTTTTTTGTTTGTAGGTATGTCACCATGCTCCCACCTTGTATCGTTCCGCCATGATTGTATGTCTCATCGTTCATACTAATCGAGCAATTACTTCTGTGTGAAAGCAAAAAATTTACGATTTCATTAGCAGGTGAAATGAGATCATTAAGTTTTTGTGTGAAAACAGTATAAAACTAGTTTTCTTAATATCTCGATCCATGCGCCACCTAGCGGATTTTTTTTTTTTTATAAAATATTGCATTGTCACCAGATTCTGACTGACTTCATGTCTCTAGCTGATCGGAAAGTTACTCAAAAATCGATCGCAAGATTCCCCCCGATTTTAAAAGATTTGCAGTTATCTTGACTACCGCGCCACCCAGCGGAACTTTGTTTTCTATAAGTTGTATTGTCACCAGGCCTCTAACTAAGTGCCATGTTTCGAGTCTCTAGCTCTCAGGCAAGCTACTTAAAAATCGATCGCCATATTCAGGGATTTGTAGTTGTCTCAATTAGCACACCACCTAGCGGAACTTTGTTTTCTATAAAATGTATTGTCACCGGGTCTCGAACTATGTGCTAAGTTACAAGTCTCTAGGTAACCGGGAAGTTAGTTAAAAATGGTTTGAATGATTCCCAAATTAAAATTAATTTTCCTAATATTTCAATCCATGCGCCACCTAGCGGAATTTTTTTGATAGAATATTGCATTGTCGCCGGGTTCTGACTTACGGCTCAAGTTTCATATCTCCAGCTCACCGGGAAGTTACTCAAAAATCTATTGCAAGATTCCCCTCGGTTTTTATGGATTTGTAGTTATCTCACTTAGCACGCCACCTAGCGGAATTTTGTCTTCTGTAAATTGTGTGCCAAGTATCAAGTCTCTAGGTCACCGGGAAGTTAGTTAAAAATGAATTGAAAAATTCTCAAATCAAAACAAATTTTCTTAATATCTCGATCCATGCGCCACCTTGCGAATTTTTTTTTTTTTGATCAAATATTGCATTGTCACCGCTTTTTGACTCACGGCCCAAGTTTCAAGTCTCTGGCTCACCGGGAAGTTACTTGAAAATCGATCGCAAGATTCCCTGCGGTTTTTCAGGGATTTTCGTTTATCTCGATTCGTCTGCCACTTGGCGGCATTTTGTTTTCCACTAATTGCAGTGCCACCGACTTGCAAACTATGTGCTAAGTTTCAAGTCTCTGGATCAAAGAGAAGTTAGTTAAAAGTCGATCGCAAAATTTCCTTCCTAAAATTAATTTTCAGTATATCTCGATCCGTGCGCCAACCTAGCAGATTTTTTTCGCTTGCATTGTAATGTCTCCCAGATCTGAACTATGTTCTAAGTATCAAGCGTCTAGCTGAAGGGGAAGTTACCGAAAAAGACTTTTCCGTGGGTCAAAAATTCGTATGGAAATGAGGGGACAAACATGAAAGGGACTTAATATAAAGGTAGAAAAAATCAGAGGCAATGTCGAAACCATCATACATAATATTAATCGATTTGTAACTGGTTCCGATGCACATTCTGCCATCACAATGCTGAACAAACCTATTGGTAAATACATATAACCAAAATGAAGCTATTGCCGATAACTTTCTAGAGTCTCCTGACTCCCCTGCTACCAATTTACTTGACAATTTTATACTCAGCTGAGCAGAGCCCACAGAGTATATTACTTTTATTCGCATAACGGTAATCCGTAACGACATAAACTAATCGAGATAGATAAAGACTTCTATAGATCAAAATGATCTGGTCGAAAAAAGAAATTCATTTAACCATGTCCGTCCGTCCGTCCGTCTGTCCGTAAACACGATAATTTGAGTAAATGTTTGAGGTATTTTAATGAAATTCGGTATATAAGTTCCTGGGCACTCATCTCATATTACTATTTAAAATGAACGAAATCGGACTTTAACCACGCCCACTTTTTCGATATCGAAATTTTCGAAAATCCGAAAAAGTGTGATAATTCATTACCAAAGACGGCTAAAGCGATGAAACTTGGTAGGTGCATAGATTCTATGACGAGAACTGTTTTCTGTGAAAACGGGCGAAATCGGTTGAAGCCACGCTCAATTTTTATACACAGCCGACCGTCTGTACTTCCGCTCGGCCCTTAACACGATAACTTGAACAAAAATCGATATATCTTTACTAAACTTAGTCCAGGTACTTATCTGAACTCACTTTATCTTGGTATAAAAAATGGCCGAAATCCGACTATGACCACGCCCACTTTTTCGATATCGAAAATTACGAAAAATGAAAAAAATACCATAATTCTATACCAAATATGAAAAAAGGAATGAAACGTGGTAATTGGATAGCAATTGGATTGGTTTATTGACGCAAAATATATCTTTAGAAAAAACTTTGTAAAATGGGTGACACCTATCATATTAAGTAGGAGGAAATGAAAAAGTTCTGCAGGGCGAATTCAAAAGCCCTTGGGATCTTGGCAGGAATACTGTTCGTAGTATTACATATATAAATAAATTAGCGGTACCCGACAGATGACGTTCTGGGTTACCCTGGTCCACATTTTGGTCGATATCTCGAAAATACTTTCACATATACAACTAAGGGCCACTCCCTTTTAAAACCCTAATTAATACCTTTAATTTGATACCCATATCGTACAAACCCATTACAGAGTCACCCCTGGTCCACTTTTATGGCCATATCTCGAAAAGGCGTCCACCTGTAGAACTAAGGCCCACTCCCTTGTAAATAATCATTAACACCTTTCATTTGATAACTATATAGTACAAACAAATTGTAGAGTCACCCCTGGTCCACCTTCATGGCGATATGCCGAAATGGCGTCCACCTATAGAACTATGGCCCACTCCCTTTTAAAATACTCTTTAATACCTTCCATTTGATACCCATGTCATACAAACACATTCCAGGGTTACCCTATGTGCATTTTCCGACATGGCGATTTTCCTTTATTTTGTCTCAAAAGCTCTCAGCTGAGTATGTTATGTTCGGTTACATCCGAACTTAGCCATCCTTACTTGTTAGTATTGATATTTCTCATGACAACAGCGAAGTTAACATAGATCCCAACCTGCCTAAAGCCCAGTATGAAGCGTTGAAACAAATTATTGATTATGCCAACTGCAATTCTGACATAAAACCCAAGCCCTTTAAATATGAAATTATAATCCTATTAACCTCTGACATTCCCTTCCATTGTCCTTCGCGAAGACTCTCCTACGCTGAGCGAACCTATGTGCAACCTTTTATAGACGAGTTGGGCAAAGAGGAGATCATAAGACCCAGTGATTATCCCTACGCTTCCGAAATCGAATTGGTAAAAGAGAAAAATGGAAGAATACGAATGTATGTCGCCTATCGGGTACTAAAGAAGTTAACCGCTAGAGATAATAACCCTTTCCCATTAACTTACGACTGAATTAAGTGCCTGCAAAGGGGCAGAGGTTCTTTTCGGTGTTGGAACTGAAAAGTGGATTCCATCAAGTACAGATGACTCCTTTATTAGTAGTATTTTTCGAGATATGTTTGATAATAGGAATATTGATGTCTATATGTACGATATTCTTATTGCTACTGAGACGTTTAAAGACCACGAGCAACTGGTAAAGGTTTTGGAATTATTTAATTTACGAGGTTTGAAGCTTAACTTGGATAAATGTAGATTCCGATGTGAGGAAATCGATTACTTCGGATATACCGTTTCCGTTCGGGAATACGGTCGAACGACTCACATATTAAAAGCATACAGAACTTCCCTGTGCCTACAAATGCGAAGCAATTGCAGTCATGTATTGGCCTTTTCCCATACCTTCCTCGTTCCGTACCATCGTTTTCCCAAATAGCTAAACCGCTTCAAAATCTACAGAAGAGAGATTCGCCATTTTACTTTAATGAAAATTGCCTTGAGGCCTTCAAGGAATTAAAATCTAGGTTAGTAAAAACTGCAGTCTGGGCCCAGTCCCGAACGGGAAGCGGAATTACATTGTGATGTCAGCAGCATAGCTTTTGGATCAATATTACTGCAGCGTCAGGATGTCACACAATTTCACCCAGTTTCGTATTTTTCCAATACTGCTTCAAGTGCTGAATAAAAATACCATAGCTTCGAACTTGAAACATTGTCAACAATATATTCATTAAGAAAGTTTAGATCGTATTTTGAACGTATACCGTTTACAATAGTAACTGACTGCAATTCAGTAACGATGACTCTTGAGAAGAAACACTTAATCCGCATATAGCGGATAGGTGGGCTCTAGAGCTCCAAAATTACAATTACAAAATACAACACCGGAAAGGATCTTCCATGGGCCACGTGGACGCACTAAGTAGAAGACAGATTTCTTCTATCATAAACATGGATGACATTGAATTCCACGTACAGGTAGCCCAGGATAATGATAAAGGCATTGAGTCAATTCGAAGTGGTTTGGAGTAACAAGAAGTAACAGATTACGACTAAGTAGATGGACTTGTTTATAAGAAAAACCCAAAAGGCAAAAGTACTCACTACGTACCTTATGAGATAGAGGAGAATGTTATACGTTTGATACATGAAAAGATAGGTCATCTGTCAGTGGACAAAACACTGAGCAAACTGTGCATGTATTATTGGTTCCCAAACATGAGGTCAAAAAAGGAGAAGTTTATCAGAAACTGTCTGAAATACATGACGTACGCTATGCCACCACAAGCGAGGGAAAGGACGTTGTATGCTAACCCCAAAACTCCTTTGCCGTTCGACACAGTTCATATAGATCACTTTCGGCCACTGCAGTCTATTAAGTCAAAGCGAAAGCGGATTTTGTTTCTAGTAGATGCACTCACTAAATTTGTAAAACTTTATCCCACCAATTCTACGAGTACTCGAGAGGTCATTGCTGCTTTAGAAAAATACTTTATAGACCGAGAAGAATTATTAGCGATAGGGGAACCTACTTTACGTCGTTAGAGTTTGGTGCTTTCTTATTAAAGCCAAATATAGGGCTTATAAAAGTTGCTGTCTGCTCTCCACAAGCCAACGGAGAAGTGGAGAGAGTGAGTAAGGTAAACTTACTGACGAAGTGACCCATGGCGTCTGGACCAAAAAGCTACTTGAGGTGGAATATGCCATAAATAACTCAAAACATAGCACTTGTCGGGATACACCAAGTCGGCTCCTTTTCGGTGTTGAGCAGATAGGTGTAATAAAAGACGAAATTACCAAAGTTTTCAAATGCCAAATATCTCCGGATGAGGTACAAATTTGTAATAAAGCTGCCTTGATTAAAAGTAGGCAAGAATACGAAGCCAAGCTGTCCCGTAAGGGCCAATCTAGGACTAAGATATACAAAGTAGGCGCTTGCGTTGTCGTGGAAAGTGTCGGTACTCCTGTTGGGAGTAATAAGGAGTTTGTACCATGCTATAAGGGTCCTTATGTGACACATAAAATTCTAGGGAACGATAGGTATGTCGTAAGGGACATAAACAATTCTCAGTTGACTCAGCTCCCTATGGCGAGGTGATTGAGGTCCACCGCATAAGTGAATTGCGGCAGATACCTGGGGAGTGTGTTGACGAACCAGAATGTGATCCTCTGAAGATTGACTAGTTATTTGTGTTATCTATGATCGAGGTAGATCCTTATCAGGTTTAGCGAGCTGTAAAGCTGTTAATGCAACATTGCGTAGTTCTTAATTAAATACAATGAACACATCCATGTAAATGCAATCATGTATGCATGAAGAATAATGAATAAAGACGAAATGAGAAACTCCGGAGAGGCACCCAATAGAATAAGACTTGGAAATTAACCTAAAAAGAATTCCTCCATCCGCCACTAAATCTCCAATTTTAAGTTTCCAAGAAATACGTCTTTGTGTACTTTTGAACAGGTGAAAAATATCTTAGAAACTGTTTCTTTGTTTCAAATAAATAGGTGATTCATTTTAAAACCTCATAATTGAAACTTTAATTAATGTGCTTTGTTTGCTTTGTATAAACAAATAGCAAAAGCGAGAAAAATAATAGGGGACTCATGAAAGCATATAAACTTATAAGGTGTAAAATTATATCCATTTAAACACGCGGTTATATGAACTCACCTAGTAATCCTCTTGTTAAACTTGATTGTTTATCAGCTGTATTATTGCCAAACAAAATTTTTTTGATTGTTATACAAATTAAAATGCCAAGATTAAGTGAAAAATCAAAACTAAAACGCCTTTACTTGCTGATGTTGGAGATTTCTGATGAAAATGCCTGCTGTAATGTCTGCAAGGTTGCATTCCTTTAAGTTTACCGCGTTTACACAATGAAATGTGCCCGTAAATTTATACAAATTGTGTAAATGATTTTTCATACAAAATTTGACAGCTCGTTTACGCACTAGATAAATTTATACGTTTACACACTTTATAAGGCATTTATACGGTTACATGAGTCCCCCTAATAACTTAAAAATAAGTAAGGAAAGCAAAGTTCGGGTGTAACCGAACATTACATACTCAGCTGGGAAATTTGGAGACAAAATAAGGGAAAATCACAATGTAGGAAAATGAACCTAGAGTAACCCTGGAATGTGTTAGTATGACATGGGCATCAAATGGAAGGTATTAAAAGGGAGTGGGCCTCAGTTCTATAGGTGGACGCATTTTCGAGATATCACCATAAAGGTGGACCAGGGTGAGTCTATAACGTGTTTGTATGACATGGGTATCAAATGAAAGGTCCAAATGAGTATTTTAAAAGGGAGTAGGCGTTAGTCTTATAGGATGACGCCTTTTCGAAATATCGCCTTATAGGTGGACCAGGGGTGACTCAAGAATGCTTTGTATGATATGGGTATCAAATGAAATGTGGTAATGTTTATTTAACAGGGAGTGGGCCTCAGTTCTATAGGTGGACACCTTTTCGAGATATCACCATAAAGGTGGACCAGGGGTGACTCTATAATGTGTTTGTACGATATGGGTATCAAATTAAAGGTATTAACGAGGGTTTTAAAAGGGAGTGGCCCTTAGCTCTATATCTGAAGGCGTTTTCGAGATATCTACCCAAATGTGGACCAGGGTAACCCAGAACATCATTAGTCGGGTACCGCTAATTTATTTATATATGTAATACCACGAACAGTATTCCTGCCAAGATTCCAAGGACTTTTGACTTCGATCTGCATACATTTTTCATGTTCTTCTACTTAATATGGTAGGTGTCACACCCATTTTACAAAGTTTTTTCTAAAGTTTTATTTTGCGTCAATAAACCAATCCAATTATGTACCATGTTTCATCTCTTTTTTCATAATTGGTATAAAATTATGGCATTGTTTTCATTTTTCGTAATTTCCGATATCGAAAAAGTGGGCGTAGTCATAGTCGGATTTCGGCCACTTTTTATACCAAGATAAAGTGAGTGCAGATAAGTACGTGAACTAAGTTTAGTAAAGATATATCGATTTTTGCTCAAGTTATCGTGTTAACGGCCGAGCGAAAGGAAATACGGTCGACTGTGTATAAAAACTGGGCGTGGTTTAAACCGATTCCGCCCTTTTTCACAGAAAACAGTTATAGTCCTAAAATCTAAGCCCCTACCAAATTTCACAAGGATTGGTGAATTTTTGTTCGACTTATGGCATTAAAAGTATCCTAGACAAATTAAATGACAAAGGGCGGAGCCACGCCCATTTTCAAATTTTCTTTTATTTTTGTATTTTGTTCCATCATATCATTACTGGAGTTGAATGTTGACATAATTTACTTATATACTGTAAGGATATTAAATTTTTTGTTAAAATTTTAGTTAAACATTTTTTTTAAAGTGGGCGTTTTTGTCATCCGATTTTGCTAATTTTTATTAAGCATACATATGGTAATAGGAGTAACTTTCCTGCCAAATTTCATCATGATATCTTCAACGACTGCCAAATTACAGCTTGCAAAACTTTTAAATTACCTTCTTTTAAAAGTAGGCGGTGTCAGGCCCATTGTCCAAGACTTTACCAATTTTCTATTCTGCGTCATAAGCTCAACTCACCTACCAAGTTGCATTGCTTTATCCGTCTTTGGTAATGAATTATCGCATTTTTGTGTTTTTGGAAATTTTCCATATCGAAAAAGTGGGCGTGGTTATAGTCCTATTTCGTTCATTTTAAATAGCGATCTGAGATGAGTGCCCAGGAACCCACATACCAAATTTCATCAAGATACCTCAAAATTTACTCAAGTTATCGTGTTAACGGACGGACATGGCTCAATCAAATTTTTTTTCGATACTGATGATTTTGATATATGGAAGTCTATATCTATCTCGATTCCTTTATACCTGTATAACCAACCGTTATCCAATCAAAGTTATTATTCTCTGTGAGCTCTGCTCAACTGAGTATAAAAACTGAGCAAGATACAGTGGGCACGCATATTGATTTTAACTCTCAAATAATTTTTTTCGGCATTACATTTGTACATCTCTCTAAAATTATTTAATCCCACTTAAATCGATTGCTGTTTATCATAGCATAAACCTTTACAGTTTTCTTATTCATCCCCATTTGAATTAATACAAAACGCAAAAAATATTTTTAAATCTCCATACTTGCGTATACATACATACGGATATACAAAAGAAAGAAAAGGACATAAGCCGTGAAATAAAATCTCGTGCACAGTGGTACAAGAGTGGTGCAATGCGTGTAATAGCAATTTTCTCGTGTTAAATTTGCACGCTATAAATTCTCAATCCCCATTAAGAATTTCGATAAGCTACTAATTAATCTCTCCTCAAAGCCTCTACAGTCCAACAAATCGAAGTTAAATAAGACTCCTCTAGGTAGGTGAAATGGCTGCGACCCTGGTCGCCACAGTAGCTATTTAAAGCCGTTTTGATGTCATGTAACTCGTCTAAAAACCTACGGAATGTTACGGTCAATGTATTACAACCAGCCAGAGTTGTTGATCAAATTAAGAATATTCGAGATTGCTATCACAGATAACACTCTGAGGTTTTCTAGAAACGGGGTTCTAAGGAACCTTAGCTAGAGCCGTGCATTTACACATAACGTGTTCTGCTGTCTCCCTGGCATTTGGATTTTTGCAGCTTCGGCAGTACTCGTTATACATAATGCCCATCTTTTCCGCATGTGTACCTACTGCCCAATGGCCGGTGCAGACTGCTATCAGTTTGCGTGTGTTAGCTCTGGATTTGTTCAGAAGACTTCTCGTCGTTTTTCCATCATAGTTTGGTCAAATGGATTTTGATATCGCACAAGTGGTGATGTTATTCCACTTTGTTTGTGCTTTCTTCAAGTAGAAGCTTTGGATATTCCCCTTGGCTACTGCTAAGGGTATGCCTACTTCGACACTGGTTATATCCTCGTTCATCTCCGATGAGCCCCTGCGTGCTAGCTCGTCGGCCTTCTCGTTACCCTCTATCCCCTTATGACTCGGGACCCAGATAACGCGTAGTTCTAGATTGGTGGATAACTGGGATATGAGTCGCTTACAAGCCCACACTAATTTTGAGTTAATGTGTGGCGAGGAAAGCGCTTTTATCGCTGCTTGGCTATCCGAAAGGATGCAAACTTTACCAGCTACATTCAAGCCCTCCAGTGATTTGCAGGCTTGCAAAATCGCGAGAATTTCTGCTTGAAACACGCTGCAGTGCGATGAAGAGGAGTCACAGCGAAAACACAAAACAAAATTTTTTTAAGATAATCTCATACGAATTAATTTCCCGTAACTAAATTATAATAATTTACCCCTAGATACTTGTTAATACGTATATATATATATCTTATAATTTTCCCACGTATATTTAAACCACCCTCATATACATATTAAATATATTAAATATAGTGCATATGCAGCACAGTGGTCAAATTTGCTCAGTCCCTCACTCAAATCAAATTTAACTTAAAAGCTTTTTTTAATTTGAAAAGTATTCTCTCTTGCTATTTAACGTGAATATTTAAATGTAACTCCCTCACATAGTTAAAAGCAAATCCTCTCTCTTCAAAAAAAAATATAAAAGTTTTTTCTCTCTTAAGTTAAATTCCGTTATAAAATATGCTCAAAAATTAGTGACGAACAACAACAACAAGCAAAGGGGTCAAAAAATTTAAGCTTTCGTCCGCCCAAAAAAAATTCATATCCGAAATGGACAATTTCATGGAATATTGTGCTTGATTTAAGTCAACGCCCCTCGAGGACAATACTGTGTCCCCTCTCAACATAAAAAACTCGAAAATAGAAAAATTCTGGAATCGAGTCCAACACGTCTTCGTCGAAACCCCAGATCAGGACCTGCCCGAAGATTTTCCAACATCTGCTAATATCAAATACAGGTCCTGTCTCATAGCGTATGAAGACACAAAAACCCAGATCGAAGACCAGCTTCAGTTGCTTAAACAAGCAAATACCCCCGCGCCCCCTTCCGTAACACCAGGTCCATCCGGCAACTCCCGTATTTCGCTAAAAATCCCTCCCTGCGATACCGAAATATTTTATGGTGGTTATGAAAAATGGCCCTCATTTCGTGACATGTTCAAAGCGGTCTACATAAACCACCCCAAACTCTCCCAAGCACAAAAATTATATCACCTCAGATACAAAACCCAAGGAAAGGCAGCTCAAATAGTCAATCAATTCCCCTTGACTGACACCAAATTCGCCTTAGCGTGGGAAGCGCTAAAGTGCCGATACGAGAACAGACGAATTCTCGTAGATAACCCAATACGGGCCCTGATGAAGTTAAAAATTATTACTACGGAAAACAGTGAAGACATCCAAAAATTGCAATCCTCAGTCAGTAATTGTCTTCAGATTCTCGCCACGCAACACGTGTCCACGGAGAATTGGGATCCAATATTAATATACCTCGTTACCTCTAAGCTCCCGGAAAATACAGTCGCGTTATGGGAGCAGTCTCTGAAGCAGGGACCTTCCTAACTGGTCCCAAAATGAATAGTTCCTCACCACTCGATATGAAGTCGTAGAGCAAGTCGATCAAATAAATTTAAAGCCACCCCAAGCTAGGCCATTTAAACCCCAACAGGCACATTCGTTTCCAAATAAATCGACCTCCCACACCCAGTCTTATATGACAGAGCAGCGAACAATGTACAAGTGCGCTATGTGTAAAACCTCATCCCACCGCCTTATCAGTTGCTTCAAATTTAAAAAGCTGTCGACCTCTGGGCGCAGAAGGTTTGTGAGAGAAAACAATATGTGTTCCAATTGCCTCTCTCAGTCACACATATTGAAAGACTGTTCCAGTACTCAAACTTGCAATCAATGTCAAGATCAGCACAACCCAGTTCTTCACGAAGACACGTCTCAAGTGCCGAAAAGACAACCCTCCCGATTGCAAAAGACAGCCTCACAAGCCGCGACCACGAATTCCACAGTCTCAACCGTTAATACTCCCGATAAAGCGAATCTCCTGGATGAAAGCCCTTCATGCTCGCAGAAAAGCCAAGTCCAATCGTTTTATTCCTCTCACAGCTCTTGTAGATCAGGGATCTGAACGAACCTTTATCTCTACCACTCCCATTTAAACCCTCTAGATTTGAAATATCAGGGATGGGCGGCAAGGTAGTTCAGACCTCAAACAAATTGTGCTCTCTGACTTTGGTATCCCCCGATTTTAAAACCAGAATAAGTGCAGAGGCAATAGTATTAGCCCGGCTAACAAAAATGCTCCCCTCGCTTAAGCTCACTAGCGAGCTCCAAGTCAAATGGCACACCTCAACCTCACAGACTGGAACTGTCACCCCCCGAGAAGACGAGTTTTTCGCAGTTTCATCGCAGCCACAACCTCACGCGATGATAACGGTCATTACATCTTCAGGCTGCCGTTTAAACCCAGCTTCCCAGAGTCAGTCTTGCTATCCCACTCTCGGTCTTAAGCTCTAAGCCAGTTTCTTGGAATGGAGAGAAGTCTGCAGAAGAAAGGGTATCTAAAGTCTTAATATGATAATGTATTAGAAGAATACATCACCCTCGATCATATGGAAGAAACGGGTTCCCGTGAAAAATTCAACGAAGGAAAATGCGCCTCGTTTTATCTCCCCCATCATGTGGTTATAAAGCCCGAGAAAAAAACCACGAAGGTAAGGGTCGTATTTAACACCTCTAAAAAATTAGCATCAGAATATTCTCTTAATGATATTCTCTATACCCTCCAACCGGATCTGATGCTTGTTATTCTCAAATGGAGAACATAACAGTTTGTTTTCAACGGAGACGTAGAAAAAATTTATCGTCAAATCATAATGCACGAAGACGACAGAGACTATCAGAGGATCGTCTTTCGCTCATCTCCGAGCGACCCCATAAAAGTCTATCGTCTAAAAACAGTCACATTTGGTGTGAACTATGCTCCCTACCTAGCCGTACGTACTCTTCACCAACTGGCCAAAGATGTAGAAGAAACTTTCCCCAAAGCCGTCCCTGTCTTGACGAAAGAAACATATGTAGATGACATCCTCTCTGGCAGCCAAAAAATACCCTCGGCTGAAAATAACGGCCAATCACCCCAGTATTATAAAAAACATCAAAGAAGAGGACTTGCTAGACACCAATCTTTTGGAATTGGAAAAAGCAAGCAACACCAAAACTCTCGGCATACAGTGGAACGCCCTGACCGACACGTTTTCGTTTACAGTGGACTCAATATCCCTCTCGTCCGCTAGTACAAAGCGGCAAATTCTCTCCTCGGTAGCAAAACTTTTTGACCCCGCAGGGTGGCTTACGCCGATTATGATTCAGGCCAAGATTTTACTCCAAGAGTTATGGATAGACAAAACTGGCTGGAACGAGTTCGAAAAAAATCTACCCAGCATCTCAGACATAAAGATACCTCGATGGGTTGACTACATCCCGAACCAGCAGGTTGAACTGCATGGTTTCTGCGACGCGTCAGAGAAGGCATATTGGGCCACTATATATCTGCGAACAACCCACGGTGCCACCACGTCGTCCCACCTTCTGGTCGCTAAAGGCAAGATTGCCCCTCTTCGCACTACCAGTCTTCCAAGACTAGAACTATGTGCAGCTCTATTCCTTGCCCGACTAATCGCCGTCGTGCAATCCCATCTCGAACTCTACATGTGGTCTGACTCGGCAATTGTTTTAGCATGGCTCGAAAAGCCTCCCCACGCTTGGAAAACTTTCGTATCCAATCGAACAGCCAAAATTCTGGATCTCGTCGGAAGCGCCTCCTGGAAGCATGTAGGCAGTCGCGACAATCAAACCGATATGGGCACAAGATGATGCAAACCCATGGACTTGGCAAATTCTTCCTTGTGGTGGAATGCCCCTGCGTGGCTGACCCAGCCCCCCAAGCCTGGCCAAAACCATCTACGCGCAGCACCAACCCGCCGGAAATGCGCCGAGTCGAAGCTCTACTCGTCACGGAAGATGCACCGGATTTTCTCGATTGATTCTCCTCTTTTCCTCGCGCCCTCAGGGTCATGACATATGCCTTCAGGTTTACTAATAATCTCAAGGACAGAATTCGAGGCATTATACCCGCTTACACCCCTTCTCTGTCTCATGAAGATCTCCGCAAAACGAAAAATAAACTTGTGACGTTAACGGAAACCCAATATTTTCCTCGCGAAAGAGCATGCTTGGAAAATGCAAAAACAATTGAAAAAAGAAGCTCTCTACTACTCATAAAGAGATGCATACCTCAGTGCAAAACTTGTACCCTCCACAAGCAGCAAATGCGATCGCAAATCATGGCGGTCTTGCCACCGGAACGATACATATATGTTCCGCCTTTTACCACTACCGGTGACGACTTTGCGGGATCTTTTCAAATAAAAGCCTCCGTGCTAAGGTCTCACACCTTACTGAAAGGCTACGTGGCCGTTTTTGTCTGTTTTGTGACAAAAGCTATCCACCTTGAGCTGTGCTCGGACTTAACTACCAATGCCTTTCTCGCTGCATTTGCTCGCTTCGTCGGACGTCGTGGATATCCTGCCACAATGATGAGTGACAACGGCAAAACGTATATTGGAGCTAAAAGAGCGACCGAAAAGGAGTTCGTTGACTTCATGAAAACTGCCTCTCAAGAAATAACCGCAAAAGACTCTCCCCACGGCATCAATTGGAAACTCATTCCGCCCGGAGCTCCCCACATGGGCGGCTTGTGGGAGTCTGCAGTGAAGAGTTTCAAACTGCACTTCAAGAGGACTGCAGGAACCCACAAGTTCACATTTGTAGAATTTACCACCCTCTTGGTAAGAATAGAAGCCGTGTTGAACTCTCGTCCTATCTCACCTTTATCCCACGATCCCACCGAGTTTACCGCGCTGACCCCCGGCCACTGTCTCAGAGGTAGCCCCTCCTCGCTATACCTGAAGTGGATCCCGCGGATTTATCTCTTATAAATCGATGGGACAGGGTAAAAAGCTTACATCATCAATTCAGCAAAAGGTGGAAGGAAGACTACCTGAAGGATCTCCAGAAAAGGCAGAAGTGGAAAAATCCACAACCCAAACCCAAGGTCGGTGAGTGTGTCTGCATTCACGACGACTCACTTTCCCCGACTGAATGGCAGCTTGGACGTATTGAAAAAATACATCCAGGGCCTGACTGCCATATACGTGTTGTTGACACGACCACTTGTCGAGCTCTGTTTCCTCCCTCAAACGGACGCCCACCCTCTCGGGCAACCTCGGAGAATCCGTAGGTACTCTCAAATCACCTCTGCCCACTCTTACCACATCACCATCACTCATATGTCGTATTTCGCAACATAATGCCAGCTGAAACACCCTGAATCAGTATTTCTCTCCACTAAAATACCTTCACAACTGTAATTATAGGTCGCTATGGATCGTGCAACTCAATCGTCGTCACGAAGACCAGTGCGGTTGGAGATCGTTGCTCCCAACCGCGCCAATGAATCACGCAGCTCGATGCTATTAACCTATTACCGACGGTGCCGCATATGCACCCGTCAGCACGCCCTTCGGAACTGCGTCATATTCAAAAAAATTAAACCACCCCAGAGATGGATGCTTGCACGAGCCCATAAGTTTTGCTTGAATTGCTTGGCATTATCGCACGTCACCAGCGAGTGTAGCAGATGCCGGATCTATGGAGCGCGACATCACTCCCTACTCAATCGGCGGGACGATACTCCAAGCACCCAACGCGCCATCCAGGCACCCCGGCCTGGCAGATCCGCCGTACCAATTCCGGCACCCGCACGCGCCGCCCAGGCATCCCGGCCTGGTCGATCAGCCGTACCGGCACCCACTACCGCCACCGGGAGACCCCGTTCTCGCCCGGGAAACAACATTCCCTCAGCAGCACCTAGCATCGCCCGACGCACCATTCGATGCACCGCAAAAGGGCTGCAGACCGCCAACGCTAGAGAAAAAGTGTCCTCGTGCGAGATGCGTTGCGGACCCTTAAGGAACTACAGGAGGCTCTAGCCGCTGAACGCGTCTAGGGCGGGAACGATGGCTGAGCGACTATTACAGTCATCAACAGCCAACTAACATATTTTATAGCTAATTAAAAACCAAAAACTAAATTTTTATATTGAATTTGAACATGTACCATATTTATAACTATTATAACTAAGTTGCATATACATATAAATATGTACATTGAACCTTTTTATACTCAGTTGAGCAGAGCTCACAGAGTATATTAACTTTGATTGGATAGCGGTTGGTTGTATAGGTATAAAGGAATCGAGATAGATATAGACTTCCATATATCAAAATCATCAGTATCGAAAAAAAATTCGATTGAGCCATGTCCGTCCATCCGTCCGTCCTTCCGTTAACACGATAATTTGAGTAAATTTTGAGGTATCTTGATGAAATTTGGTATGTAGGTTCTTGGGCACTCATCTCAGATCGCTATTTAAAATGAACGATATCGGACTATAACCACGCCCACTTTTTCGATATCGAAAATTTCGAAAAATCGAAAAAGTGCGATAATTCATTGCCAAATAAGGATAAAGCGATGAAGCTTGGCAGGTGAGTTCAACTTATGACGCAGAATAGAAAACTAGTAAAATTTTGGACAATGGGCGTGGCACCGCCCACTTTTAAAAGAAGGTAATTTAGAAGTTTTGCAAGCTGTAATTTGGCAGTCGTTGAAGATATGATGAAATTTCGCAGGAACGTAACTCTTGTTACTATATATATGCTTAATAAAAATTAGCAAAATCGGAGAACGACAACGCCCAATTTAAAAAAAAAAAATTCAAATTTTAAAAGAAAAGTTAATATCTTTACAGTATATAAGTAAATTATGTCAACATTCAATGGGCGTGGCTCCGCCCTTTTTCATTTAATTTGTCTAGGATACTTTTAATGCCATATGTCGAACAAAACATTACCAATCCTGAAATTTGGTAGAGGCTTAGATTCTAGGACGATATCTGTTTTCTGTGAAAAAGGGCTAAATCGGTTGAAGCCACGCCCAGTTTTTATACACAGTCGACCGTCTGTCCTTCCGCTCGGCCGTTAACACGATAACTTAAGCACAAATCGATATATCTTTACCAAAGTCAGTTCACCTACGTAACTGAACTCACTTTGTATTGGTGTAAAAAATGGACGAAATCCGACTATGACCACGCCCACTTTTTCGATATCGAAAGTTGCGAAAAATTAAAAAAATGCCATAATTCTTTACCAAATACGAAAAAAGGAATGAAACGTGGTAATTGGATAGCAATTGGATTGGTTTATTGACGCAAAATATATCTTTAGAAAAAACTTTGTAAAATGGGTGACACCTATCATATTAAGTAGGAGGAAATGAAAAAGTTCTGCAGGGCGAATTCAAAAGCCCTTGGGATCTTGGCAGGAATACTGTTCTTTTTTTGTCAAATAAATAGGGTATTCATTTTAAAACCTCATAATTGAAACTTTAATTAATGTGCTTTGTTTGCTTTGTATAAACAAATAGCAAAGGCCAGAAAAATAATAACTTAAAAATAAACAAGTAAGGAAGGCTAAGTTCGGGTGTAACCGAACATTACATACTCAGTTGAGAGCTATGGAGACAAGATAAGGAAAATCACCATGTAGGAAAATGAACCTAGGGTAACCCTGGAATGTGGTTGTATGACATGTGTATCAAATGGAAGGTATTAAAGAGTATTTTAAGAGAGAGTAGGCCATAGTTCTATGGATGGACGCCATTTAGGGATATCGCCATAAAGGTGGACCAGGGCTGACTCTAGAATGTGTTTGTACGATATGGGTATCAAATGAAAGGTGATAATGAGTACTTTAAAAGGGAATGGGCTTTAGTTCTATAGGTGAACGCCTTTTCGAGAAATCGCCATAAAGGTGGACCAGGGGTGACTCTAGAATATGTTTGTACGATATGGGTATCAAATGAAAGCTGTTAATGAATATTTTGAAAAGCAGTGATCCTTAGTTCCATAGGTGGACGCCGTTTCGAGATATCGCCATAAAGGTGGACCAGGGGTGTCTCTAGTTGTACGATATGGGAATCAAATGAAAGGTGTTACTGAGCATTTTAAGAGGGAGTGGGCATTAGGTCTATAGGTGCACGCCTTTTCGAAATGTCGCCATTAGGGTGGGCCAGGGGTGACTCTAGAATGTGTTTGTATGATATGGGTATCAAATGAAAGATGGTGATGAGTATTTTAAAAGGGAGTAATCCTTAGTTCTATAGGTGGACGCCTTTTCGAGATATCGCCATAAAGGTGGACCAATGGTGACTCTAGAATGTTTGTACGATATGGGTATCAAACGAAAGGTGCTACTGAGCATTTTAAGAGGAAGTGGGCATGAGGTCTATAGGTGGACGCCTTTTCGAGGTATCGTCATTAGGGTGGGCCAGGGGTGACTCTAGAATGTGTTTGTACGATATGGGTATCAAACGAAAGGTGTTACTGATCATTTTAAGATGGAGTGGGCATTAGGTCTATAGGTGGACGCCTTTTCGAGATATCGCCATTAGGGTGAGCCAGGGGTGACTCTAGAATGTTTGTACGATATGGGTATCAAACGAAAGGTGTTACTGAGCATTTTAAGGGGGAGTGGGCATTAGGTTTATAGGTGGACGCCTTTTCGAGATATCGCCATTAGGGTGGGAAAGGGGTGACTCTAGAATGTTTCTGTACGATATGGGTATCAAATGATAGGTGGTAATGAGTATTTAAAAAGGGAGTAATCCTTAGTTCTATAGGTGGACGCCTTTTCGAGATATCGCCATAAACGTGGACCAAGGGTGACTCTAGAATGTTTGTACGATATGGATATCAAACGAAAGGTGTTACTGAGCATTTTAAGAGGGAGTGGGCATTAGGTCTATAGGTGGACGGACGCCTTTTCGAGATATCGCCATTAGGGTGGGCCAGGGGTGACTCTAGAATGTTTGTACGATATGGGTATCAAACGAAAGGTGTTACTGAGCATTTTAAGAGGGAGTGGGCATTAGGTCTATAGGTGGACGCCTTTTCGAGATATCGCCATTAGGGTGGGCCAGGGTGACTCTAGAATGTGCTTGTACGATATGGGTATCAAATGAAAGGTGGTAATGAGTATTTTAAAAGGGAGTAATCCTTAGTTATATAGGTGGGCGCCTTTTCGAGATATCGCCATAAAGGTGGACCAAGGGTGACTCTACAATGTTTGTACGATATGGGTATCAAACGAAAGGTGTTACTGAGCATTTTAAGAGGGAGTGGGCATTAGGTCTATATGTGGACGCCTTTTCGAGATATCGCCATTAGGGTGGGCCAGGGGTGACTCTAGAATGTTTGTACGATATGGGTATCAAACGAAAGGTGTTACTGAGCATTTTAAGAGGGAGTGGGCATTAGGTCTATAGGTGGACGCCTTTTCGAGATATCGCCATTAGGGTGGGCCAGGGGTGACTCTAGAATGTTTGTACGATATGGGTATCAAACGAAAGGTGTTACTGAGCATTTTAAGAGGGAGTGGACATTAGGTATATAGGTGGTCGCCTTTTCGAGATATCGCCATTAGGGTGGGCCAGGGGTGACTCTAGAATGTTTGTACGATATGGGTATCAAACGAAAGGTGTTACTGAGCATTTTAAGAGGGAGTGGGCATTAGGTCTATAGGTGGACGCCTTTTCGAGATATCGCCATTAGGGTGGGCCAGGGTGATTCTAGAATGTGTTTGTACGATATGGATATCAAATTAAAAGTATTAATGAGGGTTTTAAAAGCGAGTGGCCCTTAGATGTATATGTGAAGGCGTTCTCGCGATATCGACCAAAATGTGGACCAGGTGATCCAGAAAATCATCTGTCGGGTACTGCTAATTTATGTATATATGCAATACCACTAACAGTATTCCTGCCAAGATTCCAAGGGCTGTTGATTTCGCCTTGTAGAACTTTTTCATTTTCTTCTACTTAATATGGTAGGTGTCACACCCATTTTACAAAGTTTTTTCCAAAGTTATATTTTGCGTCAATAAACCAATCCAGTTACCATGTTTCATCCCTTTTTTCGTAGTTGGTATAGAATTATGGCATTTTTTTCATTTTTCGTAATTTTCGATATCGATAAAGTGGGCGTGGTTATGGTCGGATTTCGGCCATTTTTTATACCAAGATAAAGTGAGTTCAGATAAGTACGTGGGCTAAGTTTAGTAAAGATATATCGGTTTTTGCTCAAGTTATTGTGTTAACGGCCGAGCGGAAGGACATACGGTGGACTGTGTATAAAACCTGGGCGTGGCTTCCACCGATTTCGCCCATTTTCACAGAGAACAGTTACCGTCACAGAATCTATGCTCCTACCAAATTTGAGAAGGAGTGGTAAATTTTTGTTCGACTTATGGCATTAAATGTATTCTAGACAAACTAAATGAAAATCTGCGGAGCCACGCCCATTTTGAAATTTTCTTTTATTTTTGGATTTTGTTGCATCATATCATTACTGGAGTTGAATTTTGACTTAATTTACTTATATACAGTAAAGATATTAACTTTTTTGTTAAAATTTGAATTTAAAAAAAAATTTTTTTAAAAAGTGGGCGTGTTCTTCATCCAATTTTGCTAATTTTTATTTAGCACATATATAGTAATAGTAGTAACGTTCCTGCCAAATTTCATCATGATATCTTCAACGACTGCCAAATTACAGCTTGCAAAACTTTTAAATTACCTTCTTGTAAAAGTGGGCGGTGCCACGCCCATTGTCCAAAATCTTACTAGTTTTCTATTCTGCGTCATAACTTCAACCCACCTACCAAGTTTCATCGCTTTAACCGCCTTTGGCAATGAATTATCGCATTTTTTCGGTTTTTCGAAATTTTCGATATCGAAAAAGTGGGCGTGGTTATAGTCCGATATCGTTCATTTTAAATAGCGATCTGAGATGAGTGCTCAGGAACCTACATACCAAATTTCATCAAGATACCTCAAAATTTACTCAAGTTATCGTGTTAACGGACGGACGGACGGACGGACGGACGGACATGGCTCAATCAAATTTTTTTTCGATCCTGATTATTTTGATATATGGAAGTCTATATCTATCTCGATTCCTTTATATATGTACAACCAACCGTTATCCAATCAAACTTAATATACTCTGTGAGCTCTGCTCAACTGAGTATAAAAAATATTGCCCAATGAACCCATAGCAAAAACAAAATTTTAAGGTCAGTGACTAAAGTTGAAAGGGCTTCGGAACATTCTTTTATTTTTTTTTTGTATCCTTCGACTGATCCATTTCGTGTTTATAACTAAACCCCTTACTGTACGAATTTATTAGATATATTAACTTCGCTGACAACGCATATCCGTATTATTGTACCAAAACAGGTGTTTGTAGCGTTAGAATTGACGAATTTCATCCCACATTTCCCCAATGGTGAATGACCTACCCGCTAGTTGATGATATACTGTTTCCTACTATTCATTCTGTTGGCGGTTATCTTTTGTTATATGTTCTTTGGTTATTACAATGGCGCTATGATTATGTTAACTTTGTCAGGCCCTTAAACGCTAATGTCAAAACGAGCAGCTTGTGTGACCATTGCTTAACGTGCCACATTTACTTTCGTGATTTTACTAGGATATTTGATGACCTTGTCATGAAGGGGATTTGAAAGTAATAATATCAAAAAATTTTATTACATTGACTTGAATTGAAACGGAGAAGAATGTTATATGCACTGATGACCAGTGTTGTCATTTTGGTGATTTTGGAGCCAGATCTAGCCCTTTATTTTCCAAAAATTCCGGTTTAGCTCCTAGCTCTTTTTTTGGCCCTTTTTAAAATGTTTGCCCTTTTTTGGCTCCAAATCTGTTTCGGCAATACGAAAAAAAAAAAGAGTTTCGACCCTTTAACTTCAGATTATAATAAATTTTAGTCTCCCGTAGCTTAGTTTCATTATACCTTTGAAGAATATATACGAATTAAAAAAGTAGATAAATGTAGAGATGAAAATGAAAGAAAGATACGTAATATATGTCGCGATGTCATAATTAAATTAATAGAGCAATTAAGGCAACGCTTGCCGCAAAATATAGAAACCGGCCGTTACATAGCGGAAGAGTACGTTGTCAAAAATGCTGCAATATAAAAGTAATTACGTGGAAACTAAGAAGACGGTGAAGCTCACCGTAACGTAATAAAGCGGTAGGGCATAAAATATTACGGCCGTCATGACGGTAGAAACTCGTTCATCAACGTTTTTCACCACCGCTATTCTGAAAGCGGTGAATATTTTGTCAAATAGCTCAATAATAAACAACCATTCAGATCCCAAATTTATTACTGAAAATCTATTTACAAATAAAAAAAGAAAACAAGCAAAAAAAAAAAACGGGAAAAAGATCAATTTAGTCAAAATATCATCGATGGAATCGGCTGGATAAGGTCTCTCAGCTTTACAAAAAAGCGGTGCCGCTAATGACGGTGAGTATAGCAACCGTTCTTTAGCGGTCGTAATATAGTGGCACCGTTTTCCGAGGAAACCAAGCCTTTAGCAAAATAGATTTCTTTTCAGTTGAAAACACATTGAGAATTGTGAAACCTCAATTGTTTTCATATTTCACAAATGAAAAAAAAAACCAGTATGGCACTGATGAAATAAAGAGATCAAAATACAGTGGAAAAATATCTATCTCCAAAATTGGAAAAATTTTACTTTAACATTAAGTTTTTGGTTTGAGGTTAAAGAGTTTAAGAACGCGTTAAATTAAAACCCTTTCCAAGAGCTTGTCGAGTTTGTGCTTACATTTCTGATGCTGCCAGTAAGTAATGCTGAAGTTAAAAGAACGTTTTCAAACATGAGTTTAATTAAAAGCAAACACAGGAACAAAATGAATTTAGTTATGTTGAATTCGCTTCTGACAATAAGAAGTGGTCTTAAACGGCTGAGTAAATGCTGTCATGACTTTGAAATAAACAACGATCTCTTAAAATTAATGAACACAAACAATATTTATGAATGTAGCAATAATAATAATTCATATTCTGAGGGCGAAATCATAGATAACTAGAATAACTTTGGTGTATTTTACATGGTAAAGGTTTATTTTATGATTTTCACCGAAAATTTGCTCAAAATTGTCAATTGGGATATCAAAAAACTCGAATTGATGTCAGGATTATAAACCCGAGGAAAAAAGACTCTTTCTCACCCGTGGAAAATGTCGAATGATCGAAGGGCTGCGCACGAAACGGGTTTTGGTAGCGACTTTTGATTGGTGAAAAACTTGACTTCTTAGCCTTTGCATTGACGTAAGTGGATGGATAAAGGCCATGTTTTTCTGGCGCATTGCGATATTCCATTTTTTAAAGCTGAGATAAATTTTACGTATACGTATAGGTTAACGCAACATGTTTCATTAACTGCTTTTTGCGGACGATGACGCAGGTACTTCACCAAGTTTTATCATTTTGCGTTCGTTAAAATAACAGTGGATCTAATTTCGTAATTTCTTATAAATTGTTTGCGTTTCTCATTATATGTGGATATACATATACGTTTTGGTCGCATCAGAGCAAAGAAGGGGGATAGCCGTTCATTGTTACCTTATGGCGGTGCCAGAGCATCAAAGCAAAGCAACGCGATCGAAATATATTATTTCATATTTTTACACTTATATATCTACCACAAAATATTTTTACAAAACTTTGCCTTTTTTATAAATTTTTATCAGCTTACTCGCTGATTTATTCGAACATAATGAAAACGCACCGATTTCTTGGATTTTTTTTGGCGCGTTTTACGCAACTCTATAGCCATCTGATATTCAAGACCCATTCTTGGCAACGAATGAACTTTTGTTTACAATTGAATGAACAGACAGCTGATATTCAAGACCCATTCCTGGAAACGAATTGAGAGAGAATGAATGTTTCGTATCAGGTCATCAGTGGCTATACGTTTTATACATGAAAAGATAGGTCATCTGTCAGTGGGCAAAACACTGAGCAAACTGTGCCCCTATTATTGGTTCCCAAACATGCGGACAAAAATAGAGAAGTTGATCAGAAATTGTGTGAAATATATAGCGTACACTATGCCTCCCTCCACACGTGAGGGCAAAGACATTGTATGCTATCAAAATCCAAACCTCCTCTGCCGTTCCACACAGTTCATATAGATCACTTTGGAACACTGCCGTCTATTAAGTGAAAGCGGAAGCACATTTTAGTTGTAGTAGATTCTTTCACTAAATTTGTAAAACTTTATCCCACCAATTCTACAAGTACTCTGGAGGTCAATGCTGCTTTAGAAAAATGCTTTATCGACACAGAAGAACTATTAGTGATATGGGAACCTACTTTACCTCCTTAGAGTTTGGTGCTTTCTTATTAAAGCCAAATATAAGTCATATAAAAGTTGCTGTCTGCTCTCCACAAGCCAACGGAGAAGTGGAGAGAGTGAGTAGGCTGTAAAAGGCTATGCTAGGTAAACTTACTGACGAAGTCAGCTGGCAATGACGACTGCACGAAAAAGCAACTTGAGGTGCAATATGCCATAAATAACTCAAAACATAGCACTTGTCAGGTGAAGAGGTGTAATAATAGACGAATTTATCGAATTTTTCCAAAGCCTAATATCTCCGGATGAGGACCGAGACTTAGTGCAAATTCGTAATAAAAAAAAAAAAAATAAATGTAAGGCGCGATAACCTCTGAAGAGATCTAAGGCCGAGCTTCTCTTCCAATTTGCGTCGTGCTCCTCTTGATTTTCCCTACAAATTGGCCGGACGGGACCTACATGTTTTATGCCGACTCCGAACGGCATCTGCAAGGCAGATGAGTTTTCACTGAGAGCTTTTCATTGCAGAAATACACCCGGAGCGCTTGCCAAACACTGCCGAGGGGCGACCCCGCTTAGAAAAATTTTCTTCTAATTTAAAAACCTTATTTCTAAAATTTTGATGTTGCTTTGTCCGGGGTGCGATCCCAGGGCATACGGTGTGGTAGGCGGAGCACGCTACCATCACACCACGGTGGCCGCGGTGGTCGTAATAAAGCTGACTTGATTATAAGAATACGAAGCCGAGCCGCACGGTAAGGGTCATTCTAGGACTAAGATATGCAAAGTAGGCGACTAAGTTACCGTGAGAAATGTCGATACTACTGTATTACGGAGTAATAAAAAGTATGTACCATGCTATAAGGGTCCTTATGTGATACATAAAATTCTAGGAAACGATATGTATGTCGTAAGAGACAAAGAACAATTGCCACTTGACTTAGCTGCCTTATGGCGGCGTCATTGAGGTCCACCGAATCCGTGAATGCCGACAAATACCTGAGGAGTGTGTCGACGAACCAGAATGTTATCCTCTGAAGATTGGCTAGTTATTTGCGTTATTTATGATGGAGGTCGCTCCTTATTAGGTTTGGCCGAGTTGTAAAGCTGTAAATGCAACATTTCGTAGTTCTTAAGTAATACAATGAAGACATCCATGTAAATGCAACTATGTATGTATGAAGAATAATGAATAAAGACGAAATGGGGAACTTCCGGAGAGGCAACCAAAAGAATAAAACGTGTTTCAATCAATTCGAAATTAATCTGAAAGTATTATTCCATCCGCCACTAAATCTCGAAGTTTAAATTTCCAAGAAATACTTCTTTGTGTACTTTTGAACAGGTGAAAAATATCTTAAAAACTGTTTTTTTTTTTTTGCCAAATAAATTTCATAATTGAAACCTTAATTAATGTGCTTTGTTTGGTTTGTATAAACAAATGGAAAAACTAGAAAAATAATAATTTAAAAATAACAAAATATTTCCCAATGAACCCATAGCAAAAAAAAAAAAGTTTTAAGGTAAGTGACTAAAGTTGAAAGGGTTTCGGCACATTCTCTTATTTTTTTGTATCCTTCTACTGATCCCTTTCATGTTTATAACTAAACCCTTTACTGTACGAATGAAATAGATACATTAGCTTCGCTGACAACACACATTCGTATGGACTATCCGCAATCTTGCATTGTTTCGTGGCTGACACAGAAATATGATTTGTGTCATTGCGGTAGTGCATATGCATATATTTATGAAATTAATTAAATAAATAAATTAAGAGAAGTATTACTTTTCACCAAATAAAAATGTTTTACGTGTTAAATGCGCTGAAAATTTCCTGAAAATTGAAGTGGAAACAAAACAATAAAAAAACATTGGAACAACAAATCAAAACAAACATATCATAAATGACTGATATCAAAACTGCCTCAAGCTGACCCTGAGGTCAGTTGGGGTCAAAGGCGTTTCATTCTGTCACATTACTGATTCAAAGTCGATAAAGAAGTTCATGGTGAAAATCCACGCTAAAAATTTGTGCTCATTTATTTGACAACCCATTTCATTATTTTCCGTTGTTTTATACGATGTGTCATATTTATATTGGTGGGACGCCAGTCGGCAAACGAAAATAAAATTCCAACATGTTAGCAAATCAAATTTTAATGTTAAATGGCCAATTTTCTTTTTCATTTACTGATAAACTTAGTTGTCAATTTGTAGTCAAAATGGACGGCAAACCAGTTGACGTTGTATGACAAACCGTTTTTATTGACATCATGACCAAGCATTACAGTTTTTGCCAAATTCAGTTGCACAGCGGAAAAGCGAACTCACTTAAACTTGACACTGCCGTCACTTCATTGCTTTCGCCATGGCTTAACTTTTAAAAATTTCACTTTACATATGTCTTAGACCAATTCCGTATTCTTCAAAATTCAAGATTTTAATAAATGATCTATAATCTATAGCTATTAATCTTATAAAATAAAGCCGCTAAATGTCATTGTACGCCCATCACTTCGCACAAAATGCTCCGATTTTAAAACGGTTATTTGAATTTGAAAGCTTAGCAACTTGACATAGACATTTCCGATATAATTTGAAGGTATAATTATATGGGCGTGGGAAAATAGGTGAAAATTGAGTTTTTCACTTTCTGGAACTTTTTATGTTCCGCTAGCTTGGCTCACTATCAATATACGCAAAAAAGTGTACGAATGAGATAAATTAAGCAATACGTGCCTACTAAAGGTAAATCATTTATTTTTGAAGCTTATAATTGCGTTTTCAAAGCATTTTAAGAAAACGAAAATAGTATTGTGTGTTATTGAATTATAAAAATCAAAAAGTTTTAGAACAAAGAGCAATTCCAAGAGTCATATAGCTAGGGACATGATTTCGATTATGAATACCCAGCAGAAATACCCAGTGCTGAACGGGTACTAATCGGATGAAGAGCGTGATACTTAGTACTGACACTTCTACCGATAGCGCTAGGTTCGAGCAAGGTATATATATTTAAATAAATTAATCAAAGACTGCGACTATTTCAAACCACCGGTGATTGAATAATTTAACGATGCGTTCAAAGGGCAAGTTCAGTGTAGACCTTTTTAAAGTGTTCCTATTTGGTTCAGTCATAGGTGGTTCTGAAATAGTAGCAAACTTTTATTAATTATTTTAAATCCATATTGCTTAGACTTCAGCGTTGTTGATACAAGTGTGGCTATCGACTCTCTCATTATGCATCCGATTAGCACCAGTTCGGATGTAGTCATGAAGGGCAGTTTTACCATCTCCAGTTAAGTTCAATTTTATCTGGAGTATAGCTAACTATCAGATAGATTCATTTGACACTTAAGTTTTCACCAACACAGGGTGACCAATAAAGGGTTAAATTGATAAGTAGGACAATTGTGTAGAACAAAACATCTTTTGTGAATACACGAAAATTGGCCAAGGAGCTTATACTGTTTTCACACAGACACTTAATGATCTCATTTCACCTTCTAATGAAATCGTAATTTTTTTGCTTTCACACAGAAGTAACTGCTCGATTAGTATGAAGGATGAAATGGCGGAACGATACAAGGTGGCAGCATGGTGACATACCTACAAACAAGCAAAATTCCATGTACTTGTAAATTCGATGGACAAATGTCACAATAGTAGTTGATGTATCAAATCAAATAAAAAAAGGTTATAATCAGCTGTTCGATGCGGCCACCTTGTATCGTTCCGCCATGCAGACAATGACATTTACTTTGACAAATGACATTTTTAAGCACTGAACACACCAAAAACTAAGAAGGGGAACGCTGCCAACAGAGTTGCATTGTGCTTTTGACTTCATTGGGCATTCGATTAGCTACTAATGAAATAATTATAGATTCGAATTTTGTAGGGAAGATTGAGCTCAATAAGCGTCTTAATGTAGTAAACTGCCTTTATTATTCAATAAGCCGTCTGTGTGAAAATAGTATTTACTTTTGGTTACACTGTGTTAGGAAATGCACATAACAGAGACGCGAGTATGTAGAAAATGAAAATTTCTATATCTTAGAAAAAAGTGAGGGACCTAAACCTGTATGGCGAAACTGTCGCTTTGCGTGACTGTCTCTAATTTTTTCTGTAGGGTGTCTACAATTCTACCCGAACTTAGGTTACTTACTGTTTTTGTTTTTTTTATTTGGAATTGTATAATGTGTTTTGTGTGTGTGTGGAACTTTCGGTGAACAAATCGGTATAGAGTACAAGTATAAAAGGCGTGAAATTTGTTAATATCACATTGTCAGTTTTAGTGTCGAAGAAGTAAGTGATATTTGCGTGTGTACTCTTCAAAATAATACTATACAAAATGTTCAAGCGTCAGTCTTTTATGTAAGTAACTAAATTAATGTTATCCTTTCAGATTAATTGAAAAAGCAATAATGTTGTAAATATATATATAAAGATATTTAAGGGTCAAATCGTTATATTAGTAAACTACATACACACAACATACACATCGTGTTTTTGTACTTTTTCCTGTGTTTAAAGACATCGAACAGCTAGTGGCATAGGTCCTAGAAAGCATTACCAAAAGAACGGAGTTATTTTGTAAGAAAGGTCCTGTATTTAAATTGGGGTTTTCAGTTTTCTTTAAACAAACGCTATGATAACACTTTGGACTAATTAAGTCAATCGATTTCTTCGCGGACCAGCCAGTTCAACCTAACATAATCTAACTGAGCCCGAGTAATCTGTTTTAAAATTTGCAGTACCTACTGAGAGGCTACTGGCTACATTCAATGCGCTCACACTCAAACAAAGTTAAAAAAATTACAAAGTTATCAAATCGGTAGTTTATTTCTGCAGTCGGTTGAAAAACATATCTATGTATGCCTTTTCGAAGTTGCCATACCAGCAACTATTGCATAAATTTATTGTGTATCACCAGGAAGTAACTAATTAGATACGGTTTGCAGTTATTACGGCGATATAAACTCATTTCATAAATAATTTACCGGAATTTTTTCAAAAATGTCGTATCGAATAAGTAATAATAGTCTTAACTTTATTTCCAAGTATCTTCAACAGACAACATAAATATAATACAACTGTTTTCTCTGTCTTAATATATTAGACGACACATATCAAAAGCGCCTAACTCCACAGATGGCATTCTTACAAGTGCTTCGTTTATTATACATCAGTCGATCAAATCAAAAGTTTTAAATACAAAAAATGTGACTTATTAAAATTTGGAAATTAAATAAAATCTTCGCATTTTTTTCAATATACATACTACGTGTCCACCAAACCCAAACTTCGTGTTTATCTGTTTCGTATGACTACTAAACCATGTCTAACAAGTAAGGAAGTCTAAGTTCGGGTGAAATCGAGCATTACATACCCAGCTGTAGGTACACTTGAAATGCGCTGTTGTTTGTTTTATGTGCTTAATAGTGTTACATACAATATGTGTTACATGCAATAATATATATACATATGTTTCTATTCTGAATTAATTTTCGTCTAAGAGAAGCAAAAAGGATACAGAGGCTAACACCAATGACCTTGAGCGGGGAATAATGCAGTTTTCCTTCAGCTATTGGGATTACTCAACTGTTTATTTTAAAATAAAGACATAACAGAACAATAAACATAAACACATAAGTGCCATTTTACTAAAAAGCGTTGTTACAAAAAAATGCAGGGTTATTAACGAATTATTCCAACTTTTACTAGAAGTAGCTTACTACATGCATCTACGCACTTTTACAAAATCTTTTATATAAAAGAGCCTTCTTTTAACGGATTTAGTCCATTTTTACTGTAAATATTTCCTGTTAAACACCAAATTTTATGTCAAATTATGGCTTCAGAAACGTGCGGAAAAGCATTGTAATAAAAGGGGCAGTGCCACGCTCATTTTTCAAGATTTGATTTTTTCCCATTTCTTGTTATAATGGCACAAAACACGATCGGTACAAAACTATTTTGCGCTAAGATTTAACTTATTATTTTTGACTACGACCCGTTTTAAAGTCATTTATATAAAAGTGAGCGTGGTTCTTAACCAATCTTAGCCGTTTTTATTAGAAATATTTCCTGCTATAAGGAAAATATGAGTTTGTTACGATATGTAACTTTTTCTTCGAGTTATTGCTCCCTAAACATAGAAAATTGCTTAGACAAAAAAGGGGCGGTGCCACAATCATTTTCGAAAAATTTAGTGTTTTCCAATTTAAGGTTATAATTCAATTTAGAAAGTAAAATTCTAGTGACACAAAGCTATTTTCGTCTACGGCCCTTTTAAAAATCTTTTATATAAAAGTAGGTGTGGTCGTTAATTGATCTCGTCTATATATCAAAATGATCTGGGCGAAAAAAGAAATTTATTTAGCCATGTCGGTGCGTCCGTCCGTCTGTCCGTTAACACGATAACTTGAGTATATTTGAGGTATCTTGATGAAATTTTGTATTTAAGTTCCTGGGCACTCATCTCAGATCGCTATTTAAGATGAACGAAGTCGGACTATAACCACGCGCACTTTTTCAATATCGAAAATTTCGAAAAAACCGAAAAGAAACGACGGATAAAGCGATGAAATTTAGTAGGTAGGTTGACATTATGATGCAGAATAGAAAATTAGAAAAATTTTGGACAACGCGCGTGGCACCGCCCACTTTTAAAAGAAGGTAATTTCAAAGTTTTGCAAGCTGTAATTCGGCAGTCGTTGAAGATATCATGATGAAATTTGGCAGGAGCATTACCCCTACTACTACATGTGTGCTAAATAAAAATTAGCAAAATCGGATGACAAACACGCCCACTATTTAAAAAAAACATTTTTTTAAAAGTCAAATTTTAACAAAAAATTGAATATCTTTACAGTATGTAAGTAAACTATGTCAGCATTCAACTCCAGTAATGATATGGGGCAACAAAATACAAAAATGAGAGAAAATTTCAAAATGGGAGTGGCTCCGCCCTTTTTCATTTAATTTGTCTAGAATACTTTTAAATGGGATTAAAAGTCGAACAAAAATTTACCAACCCTTGTGAAATTAGGTAAGAGCATAGCTTCTATGGCGGTAACTGGTTTCTGTGAAAATGGGCGAAATCGGTTGAAGCCACGCCCAGTTTTTATACACAGTCGACCATCTGTCCTTCAGCTCGGCCGTTAACATAATAACTTGAGCAAAAATCGATACATCTTAACAAAACTTAGTTCACGTACTTATCTGAACTCACTTTATCTTGGTATAAAAAATTGGTAAAATCCGACTATGACCACGCCCACTTTTCCGATATCGAAAATTACGAAAAATGAAAAAAATGCCATAATTCTATACCAAATATGAAAAAGGGGATGAAACATGGTAATTGGATTGGTTTATTGACGCAAAATATAACTTTAAAAAATCTTTGTAAAATGGGTGTGACACCTACCATATTAAGTAGAAGAAAATGAAAAAGTTCAGCCTGGCGAAATCAAAAGCCCTTGGAATCTTGGTAGGATTACTGTTCGTGGTATTACATATTTAAAAAAATTAGCGGCACCCGACAGATGATGTTCTGGGTCACCCTGGTGCATATTTTTGTCGATATCTCGAAAACGCCTTCACATATACAACTAAGGGCCACTCCCTTTTAAAATACTCATTAACACCTTTCCTTTGATACCCATATCGTACAAACACATTCCATGGTTACCCCAGGTTCATTTTCCTACCTTGTGATTTTCCCTTACTTTGTCTCCAAAGCTCTCAGCTGAGTATGTAATGTTCGGCTACACCCGAACTTAGCCTTCCTTACATGTTTCTAGAAATATTTCATGCCATAGGGAAAGATCAGTAAAATAAAAAAATTTTTTTTTGATTACGATACATTAATTTTTCTTCGAGTTATGGCTCCCGAAACATAGAAAATTGCTTAGACAAAAAAGGGGCGTTGCCACGCCCATTTTTTAAAATTTGAAGTTTTTCCTATTTATTGTTATAAATCCACTTGGGAAATGAAATACCATTGACATAAAGCTCTTTTTTGCAAAAATATAGCTTAGTTTATTCGTCCAAAAGGGTTAAAAATCTTTTGTATACAAGTGGGTGTGGTCCTTAACCGATTTCGTTATCTTTTCTTCAAAGCATTCATTATAGTAAGGGCAACTTCTCTGCCGAATTTTGTTACGATAAGTTTAACGATTTTTGATTTATGATTAGTAATATTTGTAAAATTGGTTTTATCACAAGTGGGCGGTGCCACGCCCGTTTTAAAAAATTTCTTCAAATTTTATCAAGATTCCCAATATAAGTCCACACGCCAAATTTCATCATTATAGGTGTATTATTTACAAAATAATCAGGTCTTATGTGTTTTCCAAAATGTTATATGTATTAAAAGTGGGCGTGGTTATCATCCGATTTCGCTCATTTTCATTACCAATCTATCCTGGGTCCAAGTAAGCGCGTGTACCAAATTTGGTGAAGATATCTCAATATTTACTCAAGTTATCGTGTTAACGGACGGTCGGACATGGTTCAATCAAATTTTTTTCGATACTGATGATTATGATATATGGAAGTTTATATTTATCTCGATTCCTGTATACCTGTACAACCAACCGTTATCCAATCAAAGTTATAAATACTTTGTGTACAAGAACAGCTGGGTATAACAGGGTGTAAAAGTTATAAAATAAACATCATCGGGCTAACGGGAACGGCAGCGTGAAGATGTGTGAGTAGTAAATCAAATAGCATCGTATATCAAAATGATATCAGCATGTGAAACAAAGCGAAGCTGTGAAACAAAGGGAAACTGGGAAACAAATGGAAATTGTGAAACGGGTTTGTAAATAAATGCACAAAATTTTAGCTTGGGTTTTCATCACACACTGTTTTATCGACTTTCATTCAAATATCGAACATAATGGAAACTCCTTTGACCATTAATAAATAGCGGATCAATTTTGGGGAGTTTTGATGTCAGCAATTTTGATCTAATGGAAGCAGTAACTTATGAAAATGAATACAGTTTATAGCGTTGACACAATAATGAAAAAATGAATACTTGGCACGATTTGCCTTCGAGTAGATTTAGGCGATGGAGTGTTTGAAAAACTTATCATTGGTTTAAGTTAGGTCAAAAGGAATGCCATCAAAAACTGCCTCAAGTTGACCCGCTGGAGAGTTGGGGTCAAAAGCGATTCCATTAGGTCATGTTACTACCTCCAAATCGATAAAGCAGTGCGCAGCCAAAACCCACGCTAAAATCTTGAATTCATTTATTTCACAACCGATCTAACTATTTCTCGTTTCACACGCTTTACATTATTTCTTGGTGCGAGGGCTCAGGGCAAACGCAAAGGAAATTTGAATGTAAGTGTTGTACCAGTCGCAGCATGGAGTTGTACCAGTGTGAACTACGTAGGCCGATCCATCGGCTGAGGGGAAGTGCACCCTGGCGGTACAGCGGTAACCCCCTTGAGCTGCTAAGTCGGTCTACGGCCGGAGGGGAAAAGGATCGGGTGGTTATAAGGCCTCGGAAAAGGTTTCCAGTGGTGGTCTCAGGCGTTAGCGAAAAATAGTTACAGTGGGAGTCGTCTATTGTAACGCTACGTTACAGCTTTTTTTTTAAGTTGGTACTAATTTTAAATTTTCTTCTTTGGAACGTTGAGGTGCGATATATTAAAAATATTTAGACATTTAAAATTGATAATGAGATCAGTTCGAAAATCGGCAAAATTTAAGAAATTTGCATGAAATGCTCGAATAATTTTAGATGGTAGCTCGCTTCAAACGTATACCATTGATAAGAAAAACGATATACACATAATGAGTTACCCAAATATGTTAGGCAATTTTTGTTTATTAAATAAACAAACATCAAAATTATCAGACAAACATTCAAACGAGTTAATACTTTACCAAATTCGGAAAACAGATATACTTTTTGAAGAAATAGTTTAGGGATTATGTATGTAAATCAAGTTGCTTTTATGTGTTTGTGGTTGCAAAAATAAATAAAAACAAGTAAGGACGGGACTGTCTTCGGCTGTGCCGAAAACTTCATACCTTTCATGAATGGAGCTGAACAGTAATCTTATCCCGTTCATAATCTCCAAATAATCGGATGTATAAGATAAGAAATATATAGTGAACAGATGTACATACCTAAACGATTTTTAAGATAAATATAAAATAAAAAATGGCAAAAAACCCCCTTATCTGAACGATTGGTTGTACGGGATATCTTAATATATAAAAAACACGTGTCACAAAATTTTGGGGCGCGATGGACTCCTAAACTACTGAACCGATTTTGAATTTGTTTTGCACCCCGTGTGTAGTTTGAACAAACTTGAGAGATAGGATAGGTCATGTCTCAGTTTATAGTTGGAATATTACTTTATTGCAAATGGGATTTAGAGGTACTATGGCATTTTTTTAATTCAGGAGAGTCTTTAGTTGTGTAGTTTTCATACACCTGGGTGATTAGGGTCTCGAGATATAGGCCAAAACGTGGGCCAGTGAATGCCTATACAGTGTTTATACAATATGGATATCAAATGAAAGCTGTGGATGAGTGCTTTAGTACAGAGTAATATATTATCCAGAGACGGACTGGGACTGAGATTAGGACTAGGACTGCAACTGAGACTCGGAGTGGGACTGGGACTGGGATAAAATACATACCACCCTCTGGGACAGGCAATAAGGTATGCAGACATGAGAAGAAATTGAGAGAAGAGAAAAGAGAGAAGGAGAAAGAGATTGAGATAGAGATAGAATGAAACGAAGATGGTGATAGATGAAGAGAAAAAGACCGAGGGAGGAGTGAATAAAATGATTAGGAAAAAGTGAAGAGGGGGAAGGGCAGAGTCAGACGGAAAAGCTTATTAAAATGTATGCAGATAGGCCAAATTTAGGGCAGGACAACATCGCCGGGTCTTCTAGTATACTATATATAGCTCCGATCAAAGTAATTTTTTCAGAAAATCTTCTATGATATATTGAAATATATATCACAGAGTTTCACGTTTATACTTTCTAAATTAAGGGAGAAATTGCCAAAAACCTTTCTATCTGAACGATCGGTTGTACGGGATATAACTATATATAGCTCCGATCAAAGTGATTTTTTCAGGATATCTTCAATGATATATTAGAATATGTATCACCGAGTTTCACGTTTATACATTATAAATTGCGGCAGGAATGACCAAAATCGTCTTATCTGAACGATCGGTTGTATGGGAGATATATGTTATAGTGGTCCGATCCTACTGGATGCGACAAATGTCTAATATAATACAAAAATACATCCTTTTGCCAAATTTCATTGAGATATTTCAAAATTTGAGGGACTAGTTTGCGTTCAAACAGACAGACGGACGGACGGACAGACGGACATGGCTATATCAACTCA
Organism: Eurosta solidaginis; assembly: GCF_040869045.1. NCBI lineage: Eukaryota > Metazoa > Arthropoda > Insecta > Diptera > Tephritidae > Eurosta > Eurosta solidaginis. Next base: position 281,982,550 of record NC_090320.1, read on the forward strand.
GTTCATTGCCCTGATCAATTCGGTATACTTAATGGTGAGTCTATTTTCTATATTTCCCAACGTTACAAACATCGGACCAAAGCTAATATACCATTTCATGTTTATGAAAGGTATAACAAGTAAGTAAGTCTAAGTTCGGGTGAAACCGAACATTCCATACCCAGCTGTACACTTGAAATGTTGTTGTTGCTTGTTTTGCGTGCTTAATAGTGTTACAAGGCTGCGCAATAATGCATATGCATATGATTCTCTTCTGAACTAATTTGTCTTCGAGTTATGGCTCCCGAAACATAGAAAAGTGCTTAGTCGTAAAAGGGAAGGTACCACGCCCATTTTTTAAACTTTAAATTTTTCCTATTTATTGTTATAAATCCACTTGGGAAATGAAATACCATTGATATAAACTCTTTTTTGCAAAGATATAGCTTCTTTTATTCGTCCACGACCCTTTTAAAAATCTTTTATATAAAAGTGGGTGTGATCCTTAACCGATTTCGTTAATTTTTCTTCAAAGTATTCCCTATAAAAAATGCAACATCTCTGCCGAATTTTATTACGATAGGTTTAACGGGTTTTGATTTATGATTAATAATATTTGAAAAATTTACTTTATCGCAAGTGGGCGGTGCAATGCCTATTTAAAAAAAATTTTTTAAATTATTTTCAATTGTCTCAATATCAGTCCACACGTCAAATTTCAACATTCTATGTGTTTTATTTACAAAATAATCAGGTTTTATGTGTTTTCCAAAATGTTATATATATAAAGAGTGGGCGTAGTTTCGCTAATTTTCAATACCAATCTATTCTGGTTCCAGATAAGCTCGTGTACTAAATTTGGTGAGGATATCTCAATATTTACTATAGTTATCGTGTTAACGGACAGGCGGACGGAGGGAAATGGCTCAATCAAATTTTTTTTCCATACTGATGATTTTGATATATGGAAATCTATATCTATCTCGATTCATTTATACCTGTACAACCAACCGTTATCCAATCAAAGTTATAATACCCTGTCTACCAGTACAGCTAGGTATAATAATGCGTGACATGCCTCCCAGCTTTACTTCGTGTCTGCGTCGTGCTTTTAAAATTTTGTATACAAGTTGGCGGACCCTTCCCTACATGCCTTATGCCGACTTCGAAAGGCATTCGCAAGCAGATGAATTTTCGCTGAGAAGATTTTCATGGCAGAAATGCCAAATTCCTGCTAAAGGGTTGCACCGATTGTTTCTAGAATAATCACCATTTTTAAAGATTTTGAAGCTGCCTTTTACTGCCCTTAACCACAGGATCTTCGATGTGGTAGGCCATTACATTGGGTGGTTATTCAACCTAAGCTATTATCTACGTGAACTACAGAAAAATCGACTATTCCTTTATTTTTGTTAGAAGTTTATCGGAGTCTGGCGCAAAGCTCAAGACAATCGCCGAGACAAAATAGAAAAATAGATAATATGAAAATAAAATGAAATAAAAAAGAATCATTTATCAATAGGCCGATAAAACAAAAACAATTGTAAAAAATATAAAGCAATAGCAAAATAAAATAAAATGCAATAAAATATTATCCTCAGCCCACCCAAGTTTCTTTTAACAATATAATATTATTTTTTAATTAATTTCACTTTTTTTCAGTGCTCCTTTGTCAATTTTATTTTTTTTGACATCATCATGTTTGGTGGCCGGACAAGTTCGGAGATCAGGTTCGTGTCGAACAGATAAAAAATATGTGTCAAGGACGGAGTCAGCATTTCAGGTCTATATACTTATATACATTAAGTGTCAGCTCTATAAAGCTATGCCAATTTTATACTACTGTACAATGCATAGATTTTAACACCATATTAAAAGCTTATGTTTTAATTATTTACAGTTCCAAAGTAGCTGGTATGTGCATAGTAGGTATACCTTCAGGCACGATGAGAATTACCGCTGCTGTAAAATTGATTACACTCGTGGATCTGACAATGTTCATACAGTAACAAACTTCAGAATAAGTAATAAAGAGTAAGTATTTTTAATTGCAGGTGAAGCTTTTTGGTTTTAAGTGAAAGTTACGTTGTCTTTTGTGTTGTTGATTTTTGGACAGGGTGTAAAAGGGAAGACTTGTGTGTCAAAAGAAACTTTTTGCAAATTCCAAGTGCATAGGTAAAATATTTGTTTCCCATTTTGTTCTCAAAAAATAACACTGAAGATGGCACAACACCGAATCCGGCTCGTATTTAAATCAAATTTGACAAGGAATGATGGACAATTTTTCTAAAATACATCAATTACTTGATTGGCACCATTTTCCGCCATTCCGCCAAAAAAGTTCCACTACGTATTCCCAAAAAAATAATTTTCGAGCCTGCAAAAAAAGTGGCGAAAGGCTGAATTTTTCGACCAAAACACTCCCCAAAACACAAACGTTGGCGATAACAGTTTTTTGAAAAAAAAAAATCAATATTTTTTGGGTTTTGGGGAGTGTTTTGGTCGAAAAATTCACCCTTTCGCCATTTTTTGCAGGCTCGAAAATTGTTTTTTTTTTTTGGGATTGTGTGGTGGAACTTTTTTTCCTGAGCCCAAATCCTATCGAAAAATCGATGGCGCGATATCGGTTAATAAATCGACCCAGTCTACTAGACATGCTGGTTAGGAGTAAATTCCAACCTGTCCCTTTCCACCTTGGTCATCCCCGAAAAATGGAAAATGGCCAAGGTGGTCCCGCTACAAAAGCCTGGGAAACCAGCTAACTTAGGAGAATAAAACCGCCACGGGTTGTCTTCTTATGTCCCCAGAATACCATTTACATAATGAGGCAAGAATACACCCCAATAAGGAGAGAAATGAAATGATAACCAAACAGTTCCTGTTGAATACCCAGAAACCTGGGCATCCCAACAGGCATCTGATTGATGAGTCAACACCGCCCAGGGGCTTAACGAGTAATCTCCGTAAGCATTATGAGAAAATACGGCACCTGAGAACACAGCCGTATGAACTCCACAAACAGGCGTCAGACCTCTATGCCAGGAATTGTTCGGTGAATCATATACTCATAGAACAATACCCAAAACTAGCAGAAGAGGAACGCACACTCCCTAGGGAAACGAGAGTCACTCTAGCTCAACTTCGATCTGAATATTGTAACTGGTTAAACTCTTACCTATCCAGAATCTACCCCGACATACAAAACATATTTCCTGCTTGTAATGTGGGGACACATGACACCAACCATCTCTTCAACTGCATTGTGGAACCAACGCCTGTAACACCACTCTCATTATGGTCCACCCCTGTTGAAACAACAAGTTTCCTTGGACTACCGCTAGAGGATATTGATGATAATTTGTGATCAGTCACACCTATTGGATGGGTCGAAGCACTGCTACAACAACAGGGGTAAATTTCTTGTAAAGTTAATAATTAAACCACAAATCAGCCAAGTAAACACAGGGCTGGAGAGCTCGTCTGCCGGAATGATTATTCTCAACAAGACTTATGCAGCCCTGGTGATTAGGGTTCCGAAAATATTGATTAGGAATCTGACGCATACTCAAAACCTCTTCGTGTGGAAGCTGAATTGAGGACGATGAGATTAAATCATATTGTCCCTACATGCTTTAAGGGTTCAGAACTTTTTTCGGCGTATTTTGTTCTCTGTTTGGTCAGATCTCCGGAGAATATATTCGTGGTCTAATTTAGTGGTATTTGAAAACACGTCGTCGCTACAAATGAAATCTACAAGTGGAATTCACTAACTCGATGTTTAACTAACTTAATTCGTGCTCAACCGATTTAACGAATTTGCCCGTCCAACAAGTTGCTCCAGTCGATGCTTCATTTGACTGACGGGTGCCAATTTTAACACCAAAGGAATTTAAATCGTTTTCCATCTGAGAGGGCCGCCCTGCCTGAAATTTCGTTTAGTTTTGAGCAGCTGTCCTTCCCGGTTCTATCTAAGCTGAAGTTGTTGATCAACGTCATTATGCACAGCCGTATAAATTTTGCGGGAAACCACATGTAGAAATGATGTATATGGGCTGTTCGTATTCAAGCTGTCGAAGGCGGTTTTAAAATCGGCGAGGAGGTAATGTAAGTGATTTCTTTTTTCGCCACTTGTTTCCAAGATTGTGTTCAAAATCTGGTCGATTGGGTATTTACCAGGTTTGAAGCTGCAGTTTACAGTATCCCACTTTGTGTATACAAGGCAAAGAACACTTGGATTCCAAGCGTCAGATATGCACTCATCCGATGGTATTTTGCACAAAGGCTGATATATGCGCTTTTGACCAACTTCTCGGCGCCGTATTTGAATACCTCCGCAGGAAAATCATCAGAACCAGCGGTCTTGTTAGTTTTTTAATCTGCATATTGATATTCTGATTTCGTCATAGTCGGGTGGAGGAACCATAAATTCCATAAATTTATCGATTGCGGGTCACCATCTTCCTTGGGCGATAAGTACATCGCTGTCTCTATTTGAAAGGTCAGAGAAGTGTTCCCTACATAATCCAATTACTCTCTGAACATCGGTTAGAATGTCACCGTTTTTATTCTGACAGTATTTTACCCCGGACTAAGAACCTTTCGTTTTTCGTCGAATCTTTTTTGGCTAAAACTTGCAGGCATCATTCCTAGTGACTAACAGCTCATTCCTCGCACTCATGCCTTTCTGTCTATGCTTTTTTCCTCCTGCAAAGGCGTCTCGCGACCTCTCTCAGCTCGCCGTAAGCTTCACATACTCTTCTTGTAAACAGCAACTTTGAAAATATACACAGCAGTTTAACACATTTTTTTCACATTTATTAGCGAGTCTGTAGAGTTTAATACCGGAAAACTTACATCCTTTCCGGACGAACCATTTCAAGTTGTATATTATGGACCACGTGGTAAGCTATAATAATCATATCTTTATAAGAAATTTAAACTATAACCTTTATTTATATTTTGCAGAACACTCCTTTAAATACAACATTCTAACGTATTGCGACGAATATTTTATCACCTATTTCTGCGAGAATGTAGCTTCGAAGACACATCGGGGTTAGTAATTTTTGTTTTGAGAAAGCATTTCGATTTTTGTCTGTGTCCGAACGCCGCCAGACCAGGCCTTATTATGTATGTTCGTCACCGGAAGCGAATGGCCTGCAAGATCATTTAAGCGATATAAGTATAAATAGGAGCGGTGAATTTTTTTTACCAATATACTTTACTAATGTTAATGAAATCAAGCTTTCTATTTTCTTACATTTTCACAACTTTTATGAATTTTTTATACTCAACTGAGCAGAGCTCCCAGAATATATTAATTTTGTTCGCATAACGGTACCCCGTGATGGCATAAATTAATCGTGATAGATATGGACTTCTATATATCAAAATGATCTGGGCGAAAAAAGAAATTTATTTAGCCATGTCCGTCCGTCCATAAACACGATAACTTGAGTCAATTTTGAGGTATCTTGATGAAATTTGGTATGTGAGTTCCTGGGCACTCATCTCAGATCGCTATTTAAAATAAACGAAATCGGACTATAACCACGCCCACTTTATCGATATCGAAAATTTCGAAAAACCGGAAAAGTGCGATAATTCATTACCAAAGACGGATAAAGCGATGAAACTTGGTAGGTGGGTTGGCCTTATGACGCAAAATAGAAAATTAGTAAAATTTTGTACAAAGGGAGTGGCACCGCCCACTTTTAAAAGAAGGTAATTTAAAAGTTTGGCAAGCTGTAATTTGGCAGTTGTTGAAGATATCATGATGAAATAGCAAAATTGGTTCTATTACTATATGTGTTCTAAATAAAAATTAGCAAAATCGGATGAGAACACGCCCACTTTTTTAAAAATATTTTTTTTTTAAATAAAATTTTTTACAAAAAATTGAATATCTTTTCAGTATATAAGTAAATTATGTCAACATTCAACTCCAGTAATGATATGGTGCACAAAATACAAAAATAAAAGATAATTTCAAGATGGGCGCGGCTCCGCCCATTTAGTTCATTTAATTTGTCTATAATATTTCTAATGCCATAATAGGAAAAAAAATTACCAATCCTTGTGAAATTTGGTAAGGACATAGCTTCTATGACGATAAATGTTTTCTGTGAGAATTGGCGAAATCGGTTGAAGCCACGCCCAGTTTTTATACACAGTTGGATTCGTTTTTTAACGCAAAATATAACTTTAGAAAAAACTGGGTAACATTAATTAGAAGAAAATGAAAAAGTTTTGCAGGGCGAAATCAAAACGCCTTGGAATCATGGCAGGAATACTGTTCGTGGTATTACATATATAAACAAATTAGCGGTACGCGACAAATGAAGTTCTGGGTCACCCTGGGCCACATTTTGTTCGATATCTCGAAAACGCCCTCGCAAGGGAGTTCCCTTTTAAAACCATCATTAATACCTTTAATTTGATACCCATATCGTACAAGCACATTCTAGAGTCACCCCTGATCCATCTTTATGGTGATATCTCGAAAAGGAGTCGACCTATATAACTAAGGCCAACTCGTTTTTAAAATACTCTTTAATACCTTTCATTTGATATCCATGTCATACAACACATTCCAAGGTTACCCTAGATTCATTTTCCTATATGGCCATTTTCCCTTATTTGATAAAGGATAAAGGAAAATCGTGGCGGCCACCGTGGTGTGATGGTAGCGTGCTCCGCCTATCACACCGTATGCCCTGGGTTCAACTCCCGGGCAAAGCAACATCAAAATTTTAGAAATAAGATTTTTCAATTAGAAGAAAATTTTTCTAAGCGGGGTCGCCCCTCGACAGTGTTTGGCAAGCACTCCGGGTGTATTTCTGCCATGAAAAGCTCTCAGTGAAAACTCATCTGCTTTGCAGATTCCGTTCGGAGTCGGCATAAAACATGTAGGTCCCGTCCGGCCAATTTGTAGGGAAAATCAAGAGGAGCACGACGCAAATTGGAAGAGAAGCTCGGCCTTAGATCTCTTCGGAGGTTATCGCGCCTTACATTTATTTTTTATTTTTTAAAGGAAAATCGTTCCAAAAAACGTCAACCTTGGTCTACAATTTGGTCGATATTTCCCAAACGTATGTGATATGGAAATAAATATCACTTATAAACCATGTACGAAACCAACGCAGCTATAATTATACTCAGACGAGCAGAGCTCACATGTATATTAATTTTCTTCGCATAACGGTACTCCGTAACGGTATAAAAAAATCGAGGTAAATTTTGACTTCCATATATTAAAATTATTATGTTGAAAAAGAAATTTACTAAGCCATGCCCATCCGTCCTTCTGTCCGCCTGGCCGGAAAAACGATAACTTGCGTAAATTTTGAGGTATCTTAATGAAATTTGGCCCTCAGCTGAGTATGTAATGTTCGGTTTCACCCGAACTTAGCCTTCTTTACTTTTAAAATTTTTTTGTTCTTCTTACTAATTACTTATTTTTATATCCATTTCAAAAAAATACTTAGTTTTTTTTATTAATTATTTTCAAAAATTTTCTTTGCTTATTTATTTTACTAGTTCTAAATAAAAAAGTTGTTTTTCGAATTCTTTATCAAACTTCTGTACTAGTTTTAAATAAATCAAGTTTTATCAAAATGCTTTCTATTTTTTTTTTTCATTAACAAATTTTTAAATTTTTTTTACTTCTTTACCAATTGTTTGAAAAATTCTTTCTTACATTCATTAAAAACTTTTATATTAATAATTGATTTGCTAATTTTCTTAAAACTTTTTTAATTAGATTTAAATACTTTTTTTTGTGTTATTTTTATACTCAGTTGAGCAGAGCTCACAGAGTATATTAAGTTTGATTGGATAACGGTTGGTTGTACATATATAAAGGAATCGAGATAGATATAGACTTCCATATATCAAAATAATCAGGATCGAAAAAAAATTTGATTGAGCCATGTCCGTCCGTCCGTCCGTCCGTCCGTCCGTCCGTTAACACGATAACTTGAGTAAATTTTGAAGTATCTTGATGAAATTTGGTATGTAGGTTTCTGAGCACTCATCTCAGATCGCTATTTAAAATGAACGATATCGGACTATAACCACGCCCACTTTTTCGATATCGAAAATTTCGAAAAACAGAAAAAGTGCGATAACTCATTACAAAAGACAGATAAAGCGACGAAACTTGGTAGATGGGTTGACGTTATGACGCAGAATAGAAAATTAGTAAGATTTTGGACAACGGGCGTGGCCCCACCCACTTTTACAAGAAGGTAATTTAAAAGTTTTGCAAGCTGTAATTTGGCAGTCGTTGAAGATATCATGATGAAATTTGGCAGGAACGTTACTACTATTACTCTATATGTGCTAAATAAAAATTAACAAAATTGGATTAAGAACACGCCCGCTTTTTAAAAAAAAATTTTTTTAAATTCAAATTTTAACAAAAAATTTAATATCTTTACTGTATATAAGTAAATTAAGTCAAAATTCAACTCCAGTAATGATATGATGCAACAAAATACAAAAATAAAAGAAAATTTCAAAATGGGCGTGGCTCCGCCCATTTTCATTTAGTTTGTTTAGAATACTTTTATTGCCATAAGTCGAACAAAAATTTACCAATCCTTCTCAAATTTGGTAGGAGCATAGATTCTACGACGGTAACTGTTCTCTGTGAAAATGGGCGAAATCGGTGGAAGCCACGCCCAGTTTTTATACACAGTCCACCGTCTGTCCTTCCGCTCGGCCATTAACACAATAACTTGAGCAAAATCTGATATATCTTTACTAAACTTAGCCCACGTACTTAACTGAGCTCACTTTTTCTTGGTATAAAAAATGGGCGAAATCTGGCCATAACCACGCCCACTTTATCGATATCGAAAATTACGAAAAATGAAAAAAATGCCATAATTCTATACCAAATACGAAAAAAGGGATGAAACATGGTAACTGGATTGGTTTGTTGACGCAAAATATAACTTTGGAAAAATCTTTGTAAAATGGGTGTGACACCTACCATATTAAGTAGAAGAAAATGAAAAAGTTCTACAAGTCGAAATCAACAGCCCTTGGAATCTTGGCAGGAATACTGTTAGTGGTATTGCATATATAAAAATTAGCAGTACCCGACAGATGATTTTCTGGATCACCTGGTCCACATTTTGGTGGATATCACGAGAACGCCTTCACATATACATCTAAGGGCCACTCGCTTTTAAAACCCTCATTAATACCTTTAATTTGATATCCATATCGTACAAAAACATACCAGAGTCACCCCTGTCCCACCCTAATGGCGATATCTCGAAAAGGCGTCCACCTATAGAACTAATGCCCCCTCTCTCTTAAAATGCTAGTAACACCTTTCGTTTGATACCCATATCGTACAAACATTCTAGAGTAACCCCTGGCCCACCCTAATGGCGATATCTCGAAAAGGCGTCCACCTATAGACCTAGTGTCCACTCCCTCTTAAAATGCTCAGTAACACCTTTCGTTTGATACCCATATCGTACAAACATTCTAGAGTCACCCCTGGCCCACCCTAATGGCAATATCTCGAAAAGGCGTCCACCTATACACCTAATGCCCACTCCCTCTTAAAATGCTCAGTAACAACTTTCGTTTGATACCCATATCGTACAAACATTCTAGAGTCACACCTGGCCCACCCTAATGGCGATATTTCGAAAAGGCATCCACCTATAGAACTAAGGATTACTCCCTTTTAAAATACTCATTACCACCTTTCATTTGATACCCATATCGTACAAACACATTCTAGAGTCACCCTGGCCCACCCTAATGGCGATATCTCGAAAAGGCGTCCACCTATAGACCTAATGTCCACTCCCTCTTAATTTGCTCAGTAACACCTTTCGTTTGATACCCATATCCTACAAACATTCTAGAGTCACCCCTGGCCCACCCTAATGGCGATATCTCGAAAAGGCGTCCACCTATAGACCTAATGTACACTCCCTCTTAAAATGCTCAGTAACACCTTTCGTTTGATACCCATATCGTACAAACATTCTAGAGTCACCCCTGTCCCACCCTAATGGCGATATCTCGAAAAGGCGTCCACCTATAGACCTAATGCCCACTCCCTCTTAAAATGCTCAGTAACACCTTTCGTTTGATACCCATATCGTACAAACATTCTAGAGTCACACCTGGCCCACCCTAATGGCGATATCTCGAAAAGGCGTCCACCTATAGAACTAAGGATTACTCCCTTTTAAAATACTCATTACCACCTTTCATTTGATACCCATATCGTACAAACACATTCTAGAGTCCACCTGGCCCACCCTAATGGCGATATCTCGAAAAGGCGTCCACCTATGGACCTAGTGCCCACTCCCTCTTAAAATGCTCAGTAACACCTTTCGTTTGATACCCATACCGTACAAACATTCTAGAGTCACCCTTGGTCCAGCTTTATGGCGACATCTCGAAAAGGCGTCCACCTATAGAACTAAGGATTACTCCCTTTTAAAATACTCATTACCACCTTTCGTTTGATACCCATATCGTACAAACACATTCTAGAGTCACCCTGGCCCACCCTAATGGCGATATCTCGAAAAGGCGTCCACCTATATACCTAATGCCCACTCCCTCTTAAAATGCTCAGTAACACCTTTCGTTTGATACCCATATCGTACAAACATTCTAGAGTCACCCTTGGTCCACCTTTATGGCGATATCTCGAAAAGGCATCCACCTATAGAACTAAGGATTACTCCCTTTTAAAATACTCCTTACCACCTTTCATTTGATACCCGTATCGTACAAACACATTCTAGAGTCACCCCTGGCCCACCCTAATGGCGATATCTCGAAAAGGCGTCCACCTATAGACCTAATGCCCACTCCCTCTTAAAATGCTCAGTAACACCTTTCGTTTGATACCCATATCGTACAAACATTCTAGAGTCACCCCTGGCCCACCCTAATGGCGATATCTCGAAAGGGCGTCCACCTATAGACCTAATGCCCACTCCCTCTTAAAATGCTCAGTAACACCTTTCGTTTGATGCACATATCGTACAAACACATTCTAGAGTCACCCCTGGCCCACCCTAATGACGATATCTCGAAAAGGCGTCCACCTATAGACCTCATGCCCACTCCCTCTTAAAATGCTCAGTAACACCTTTCGTTTGATACCCATACCGTACAAACATTCTAGAGTCACCCCTGGCCCACCCTAATGGCGATATCTCGAAAAGGCGTCCACCTATAGACCTAATGCCCACTCCCTCTTAAAATGCTCAGTAACACCTTTCATTTGATTCCCATATCGTACAAACACATTCTAGAGACACCCCTGGTCCACCTTTATGGCGATATCTCGAAACGGCGTCCACCTATGGAACTAAGGATCGCTCCTTTTCAAAATACTCATTAACAGCTTTCATTTGATACCCATATCGTACAAACACATTATAGAATCACCCCTGGTCCACCTTAATGGGGACATCTCGAAAAGGCGTCCACCGATAGACCTAAGGCCCACTCCTCTTAAAATGCTCAGTAACACCTTTCATTTGATACCCATATCGTACAAACAAATTCTAGAGTCAGCCCTGGTCTACCTCTATGGCGATATCCCTAAATGGCGTTCATCCATAGAACTATGGCCTATTCTCTCTTAAAATACTCTTTAATACCTTTCATATGATACACATGTTATACAACCACATTCCAGGGTTACCCCAGATTGATTTTCCTTATTTTGTCTCCATAGCTCTCAACTGAGTATGTTATGTTCGGTTACACCCGAACTTAGCCTTCCTTACTTGTTTTAATTTAATTTTTTCAATTACAAATTTTTACAAAATTTTTTCCGCTATTTCTTTTAATAATTTAATTAAATTCAAGTGGCCGATGAATCCAAAACAAAATATTTTTTTAATTTTTTTCAAAAAATATGTCCACTGTGGAAGCGTTCGGTAGCATAGCAGAGAAGAGAAAAGTCCAGTAGCGCCAATACTATTACAACAGTTTCAATTGGTAATTTTTCTGATGAAGCAACAGAACAGAAAATTCTCAAAAGATGTGGAAAAATTTAGTTCCCAATTTGATTTTCTGCATTGTTTATTTTATGAGACCAAACACTTTTTTAAAAATTTTCAAACTTCACTACAACATAAGAAGCATGTAAGAAAATCGTCTTGATTCCATGCCATTCCGGCCATGTTTGTGATGGGTTTGAGAATTCTAATTGAAAATTCCAAATTAACGTTAGCCTTCTTCAACATATTCTCTGAACCAAAATTCTACCTAATGGATTAGAGTTCAATAAAACATTTGTACCTTTAATAAAACTCGAAAAATGCAGAACAAATGGACGAACGTAATCACAATTGTACATGTCATTCAAAAGTCACATATAAACATATTTATAACATTATTTTCTCTTCCCATATTTAGAATACCTTTGGGTTCATACAAAAGACCCCAAACCACCCAAGAGTGTTATAGAAGCTTATAAAGCTGATCTAGTAGGCCAAAAGATTTCCACAAGTGAACTCAAATTGGTCAGTCATGAGGATTGCGGAAAGTATGAAACAAATCAAAAGTCAGTCGCACAGCAGCAGAGTAACAGTAAGGGGAAAAGTGTGTGTTAAATATTTTTGATTAACGTCTAGTTTACATTTGCATATACTTTTTGTATATTATAAACATCTAGCTACAATTTGTAATTGTCAGAGGTTTTATCATAATAATAATATAAAAAAATTTGTCTCATTCTTGTAATAGAATCTGAATACCAAATATAGAACTGTTTTATTACAAGTTAATATTTTTGCAATAGGTTATGGGCCTGCATTGTGAAATTTTTTAAATTTGAAATTTGTTTGTTCGGTAATTATATTGATACTTTACGATACAGCTGATCTAAAATTAGCGATTACGAAATTGTATCGATATAACTACGAGCTGTGGAAATATAGAAAGCAGCTTATTATGAAGAAGGAAAAGGTTTGGGATGTCATTGAAGGTCCTGTTCCTGAACCTCAAAATGCCTTATGAAAGCCGAGCGACACGGATGCTTCAATTATTATTGGGTTGGTGGTTGAAGGTACGGAAATGTTTGGGATAAGTAGCTGTAAGTATGCAAATGATGCTTGGGCTGTCTTGCGAGAATATCATGAGAAAGCAACGTTGAGCAATAAGGTGAAGTTGATGCGTTCAATATGTAATTTAAAGCTACAACCTGGTGGTAATATTGAGAAAGTTATCACCCAAATGAAGCCACTTTTGCCCCGCCTTCAATCTTTAGAAGAAAACATTGCGGAAACTTGGATAATTTCAATGGTTTCGAGCAGTTTACCGAGCACATATGATTCATTGTTCACGGCGCTAGAAGCGCGAGATGAAAAGGATCTCAAAATGACTCTTGTTGAGAATAAGTTATTGGAAGAATCTGAGAAACAAAATCAATGTTTTAAATATCAAGAATCAATATATTTATATTTATTTTGCCGGCTTGAGTTCAATTAAAAAAACATCAGTTTTCTTAAAAAAATCAGATATATTTCGGTTACTCAGCGGTAACCGTCCTCAGGGAAAAAAACTGAAACACTTATATAAACAAATAATATTCTATAAACAAAATCTTGATAAAAACAAGTAATAATAAATGGGAAACATTAACTTATACGTCCTCTTGCTTAGGAGTGGAATTTAGTACCAATTTATTTGTAATTAAATGTCTGTAAAAGTGAACGACGTTATCCGCGTCAGTCTTATAGTTTAGTCGTACATTTGGCGGAGTGTTTATAATATGTAACATTTCAAGTGAGAAACGCCAGGGGTAATTTGTTTCTTGCTGTAAGATGGATTCTTTAACGAAATTGGGAGAGTGTCTGCTCGATACACAGCGTGCCATAACGCAGTTTTATGTGTACATAAATTGGGGCACTGTTTGACTTTTTAATTATGCTATGCCAATCGCGTTTTTATACCTTCCATGAAAATGAAATAATATATTGTGACGAATATTAGTATCACTAAGCGATACTACCATCACTAAGCCGATACTAAGCAGTATGTACGTAAACAAATCAATCATCATCTACACACATACATAAAAGACAACAGAGAGATACTCACAAACGCATGTCATCATCAGCAAAAGTAGTACTCACATATACACACGCATATGGATACAAATTACAAATATACGTGTATATAGCTGGTAAACAAGCATCGAGTTCACGAAATTACTAGACCTTAGGAGAAATGGGTGAACGAGGAAACCGAAGGGTATAAACGCAGCACAAGCTGAGGCATGACTAATCAGTTTGATTTAAGAACGCTATCAGTTGCAAAGTGAAGTTTAATTACGAAGTACTTTCAATGTAGTCTAATAAATACCATTTTGTAAACCAGAATATTGGAGTGTTTTATTCAACAGTTTAGCGATTCGAACGTTAGCAGAAGGTTTGGAATAAGCGGAATTTCCCTAAATTCATTACAGTTGGTGCCAGAAGAGGAATTGTTGAATACATTCCGAAGATTTCGAATACAACTTGGACGTGGCAAAGTTAAGTGAATTAAGCATCCAGAAACTGAAAAAGGAGTTGGAGAACCGTGGATTGAATACAACCGGTAATAAGATCGAAGTTCATGCACGGCTACGATAGGTAATGGATCTTGAGATTTGATGTGGACGATGATGTCTTTCATCCCGATGGAGACGAGACAACAACAAAAGTGTAAGAAAAGAATGGAAGTCCGAGTCCAGTCGCAAATGGCGCGACTAATGCGATATTGGCTTTATTATCACAGATATCGGCAACAAGTAAGGAAGGCTAAGTTTGGGTGTAACCGAACATTACATACTCAGCTGAGAGCTTTGGAGAAAAAATAAAGGAAAATAACCATTTAGCAAAATGAACCTAGGGTAACCCTGGAATGTGTTGGTATGACATTGGAAGGTATTAAAGAGTATTTTAAAATGGAGTGCGCCATAGTTCTATAGGTGGACGCAATTTCAGGATATCGCCATAAAGTTGGACCAGGGGTGACTCTAGAATGTGTGTTGTACGATATGGGTATCAAATGAAAGGTGCTAATGATTATTTAAAAGGCAGTGGGCCTTAGTTCTATAGGTGGACGAATTTTCGAGATAACGCCATAAAGGTGGACCAGGGTTGACTTTATAATGTGTTTGTACGATATGGATACCTAATTTAAGGTATTAATGAGGGTTTTAAAAGGGAGTGGCTCTTAGTTGTATATGTGAAGGCGTTTTCGAGATATCGACCGAAATGTGGATCAGGGTGACCCCGAACATCATCTGTCGGGTATCGCTAATTTATTTATATATGTAATACCGCGAACAGCATTCCTGCCAAGATTCTAAGGGCTTTTGATTTCGCCCTGCAGAACTTTTTCATTTTCTTCTACTTGATATGGTAGGTGTCACACCTATTTTACAAAGTTTTTTCTAAAGTTACATTTTGCGTCAATAAACCAATCCAATTACCATGTTTCATTTCTTCTGTCATATTTGGTACAGAGTTATGGATTTTTTTAATTTTTCGTAATTTTCGATATCGCAAAAGTAGGCGTGGTCATAGCCGGATTTCGATCATTTTTTATACCAAGATAAAGTGAGTTCTGATAAGTACGTGAACAAAGCTTAGTAAAGATATATCGGTGTTAGCTCAAGTTATCGTGTTAACGGCCGAGCGGAAGGACAGACGGTCGACTGTGTAAAAAAACTGGCGTGGCTTCAACCGATTTCGCCCATTTTCACAGAAAACAGTTATCGTCATAGAATCTATGCACACACCAAATTTCACAAGGATTGGTAAATTTTAGTTCGATTTATGGCCTTAAAAGTATTCTAGACGAATTAAATGAAAAAGGGCGGAGCCACGCCCATTTTGAAATTTTGTTTTATTTTTGTATTTGGTTGCACCATATCATTACTGGAGTTGAATGTTGGCATAATTTACTTATCTACTGTAAAGATTTTGAATTTTTTGTTAAAATTTGACTTTAAAAATTTTTTTATCTTCAACGACTACGAAATTACAGCTTGCAAAACTTTTAAATTACCTTTTTTTAAAAGTGGGCGGTGCCACGCCCATTGTCAAAAAATTTACTAGTTTTCTGTTTTGCGTCATAAGGTCAACGCACCTACCAAATTTCATCTCTTTACCCGTCTTTGTAATGAATTATAGCACTTTTTCGGTTTTTCGAAATTTTCGATATCGAAAAAGTGGGCGTGGTTGTAGTCCGATTTCGTTCATTTTAAATAGCGATCTGAGATTAGCTCCCAGGAATCTACAGACCAAATTTCATCAAGATACCTCAAAATTTACTAAAGTTATCGTGTTTACCGACGGACGGACAGACGGACGGACGGACATGGCTAAATGAATTTCTTTTTTCACCCAGATCATTTTGATATATAGAAGTCTATATCTATCTCGATTAGTTTATGTCGTTACGGATTACCGTTATGCGAACAAAGTTATTATACTCTGTGAGCTCTGCTCAGCTGAATATACAAATGGAGAACCAGGAAACACGCATAAGAGAAATGTCATCACAAATATCCACAAATATGGCATCCCAAATGGAATCACAGGAGACACATATAAAATCTCAACTGGAATCCCAGGAGACTCATATAACAACCATGATGGAAACACAGTTAGAAGAATAGAAGACATATATTGCTGAGCAGTTGAAAACGCAAGAAACTCGCATTTCCTCGCAACTGTCAGAACAGGATGCGAGGGTATCATCAAAACTGGAAGCGCAGGATGCAAAATCGCTCAATTTCAGACAGAAGTCGATGATTTTAAAGGTCGTATGGAGCAGTTACAACTAAATCGCCCAGCTGTTCCAGCGAGTAATCCAAAGGTACAAAAACCATCCTTTGACGGTTCTGTTCCTTTTCAGGTATTTAAGCTCCAATTTGAGAAGACGTCAGCAGTGAACAACTGGAATGCGGAAGATACAATTGCTGCACTGTTCGTGGCATTGAAAGGGCCTGTAGAGGAAATCTTACAGACTATTCCAGAGTTAGAACGGAACAGCTATGAAGCATTGATGGCCGCTGTGGAGAGACGTTATGGAAGCGAGCATACGAAGCAGATCTACCAAATTGAGTTGCAAAACCGTTACCAAAAAGCGAATGAGGCATTGCAGGGGTTTGTTTCGGATGTTGAAAGGTTGGCTCCTTTGGCAAATGCGGATGCACCCGTGGAAATCACTGAAAGGGTAAAAATTCAGAGCTTTATAAATGGCATCCGGGACGTCGAAACAAAGCGAGCTACATACGAAAACCCAAAGCCAACATTTGCAGAAACGGTATCACATGCATTGACTCAAGAAACTGCCTCACTATTGAGTAAACCAGCATATAAAGCTCATCGTGTGGAAATAGACATACCAGAGTGGGTAGACGCAATTTTCGAAGCTTTAAAGGGAACGCAACAGAAGAATAATGATGCAATCAAGTGCTTTAAGTGTGGGAAGTCAGGGTACATTGCACGTTATTGCAGCACCAACCCCAATAGTTCCAACAATGTGGGTGGCCGTAAACGCAGAGCTGAAGGAGATGAGCAAATTTGCAAGTCCACTCAATCGTTAAACTAAACCGAGTCAGCCGCAAAGAGCAACAGCTGGCTCCCGCAATTGAATGCCCCGTAATCTCTATCTCGAAAATTGGAAGAAGGTCAAACAATCTTACTGTCGGAGGACATGTGGATGGAAAGGAACGTTTTCTGACTGTAGATATGGGTGCATCTCATTCCATCATTCTAGCAGATTTAGTCAACAAGAAGATAAGACCATTACACGGAGCACGGCTACGAGAGAGGCTACAGCAGTAAACAAGTGCTGGTGGAAGAAAGTCAGCAAATAAACGTCACAACAAACGTTGTGAAACATCATGACACTGGAGATGCAAGGCCGATCGGTCAAGCTCCTCTTAGTATTCCACTGGCGAAGCGGGAAGTTGTGAGTCAAATCGTACAAGACAGTGGCGTCATCGAACCATCAGCAAGTCCATGGAGCTCACCGGTGGTACTTGTGAAGAAGAAGGATGGAAAAATTAGGTTTTGCGTGGACTACCGCAAGTTGAACGACGTTACAAAAAAGGATAGCTACCCATTGCCAAGAATTGACGATACTCTGGATTCGCTATCTGGTACGAAATGGTTTTCCACTACTGGCAATTGGAGTTGAAGGAGGAAGACAAAGCGAAAACAGCCTTCAATGCCGGTGATGGTCTTTGGCAATTTTCAGTGATGCCTTTTGGACTTTGTAATGCACCAGCTACTCAGAGACTCATGGACCAGGTACTGAAGGGACTACATTGGAAAACATTATTGGTGTACCTGGACGACACCGTATTGGGCAAGAACTTTGATGAACAACATAAGAACTTGGAGGAAGTTTTCCAGAGAATAGCTGGGGCTGGTCTGAAACTAAGTCCCAAAAAGTGTTCGCTGTTTAAAAAGGAAGTAAATTATTTGTGTCACAAGGTAACGACAGAGGGCATCTGCACTGCGAATGAAAAGATAGAAGCTGTAAAGGATTGGCCAAAACCACAGAACTTGCATGAGCTAAGAAGTTTCGTTGGGCTATGCACATATTACCGCCGGTTTGTACCAAACTTTGCCAGCGTAGCAGATAGCCTCCACGAGCTTACAAGAAAAAGTATATCTTTAATGGAAGAAGGAGCAA
Source organism: Eurosta solidaginis (assembly GCF_040869045.1). Classification (NCBI taxonomy): domain Eukaryota; kingdom Metazoa; phylum Arthropoda; class Insecta; order Diptera; family Tephritidae; genus Eurosta; species Eurosta solidaginis. Next base: position 282,001,237 of record NC_090320.1, read on the forward strand.
GAAGTGGCTTTCCAAAAATTGAAAGAGCGTTTCTGCACTGCTCCAATGTTTACATATCCGATTCCAGGAGCAATGTTTATTCCAGATACAAATGCGAGCCAATATGCTATAGGAGGCGTTTTATCACAACTGGTCGATGGACAGGAGAAGGTAGTTGCATATTACAGCCGATCAATTGGAAAACCAGAGAGGAACTATTGCGTTACACGGAGGTAGCTGTTGGCATTGGTAGAGTGTGTTAAACATTTCCACAAGTACCGATTCCGCGTCAGGACAGATCACGCAGCGTTAAAATAGTTCTTGCAGTTCCGTAATCCAGAAGGACAATTGGCACGGTGGATCGAGCGACTACAAAGCTATGACTTTTCCTTTGAGCATCGAAAAGGTAGTACCCATGGAAATGCTGATGCATTGTCACGAAGTTCATGTAGTTTGGAATGCAAGCACTGTTCATAGGCCAAGGTTAAAGAAAACATTATAGATGTCCGGCTAATGACTATAACATGTTCGGATGATTGGGACAAGGAACAACTACGGAAGTGTCAACTATAAAATACAGATCTGTCACATGTTATGCAAGGGCTCGAACGAAACGACAGACCAAATAGAGAGGAGATGTCAGAAGAGAGTCCTATTGTGAAGTCGTATTGGGCACAGTGAAACAGTTTAGAATTGATGTCCGGTTGCCATCATCGAGTATGGGAGAGTGAGGATGTTCAAGAAAGAGGAAACTGATGGTTGTTCCAAGGGAACGGATTCCCGACGTTCTCAGTGAGCTACATAACGGTCCAAGTGGAGGTCATCTTGGAATTATGATAACGCTCGAGAAGATTAAGCAGATACTCTATTGGGTTGGTTGCCGTCAGTCGATCACTGAGTGTATTGCCAACTGCGAGGTTTGCAGTAGAGCGAAAGGGCCCAAACCCCGAAGTCCACGAACATTGAAATCCAGTAAAGAGTTAAATTGGATCAATCCCTAACACCACTAAGAAAATAAGGGGTGAGTAAGAGGGGGCGTGGCACCTCCCATACAATTGGAATAATGAAAATTGGTAAGGAGCTATATGACGTTATGTCCTAACAGCACCAGTAATATATGGAATTGAAAAAACAAGACAAATGGGACTTTCAGAACTATGACTGCATTAAAAACTTAGGTGATTTCAACACGTAAAATTTGATTGCAGAGCTGGGTTTGGCTGTTATTCATTTAGTCTTATTTTATGTTATCCTTAGGGTTGGTATTTTTGAATACGCCTGGAGGAACCGGAAAAAAACATTTCTGTTTAATTTGATTTTAATTGATGTAAGAGCAAAAAGAGAAATTATTAGGGCAGTTGCTTTCTCAGATACCGCGGATACCCTTTGTGTGGTAGGCGTACAACTCCGCATTTAAATGACCGCAGTCTGCAAACATCTGATACCGATGTGCAACATAAGCAAACGGGCAGGCCAAAGTGAGAGTGTGCGATGTGTGTACCATGACTCGTTGCAAGTTTTAGACCAAACCCCAAGATTTTAAGGCGTAATGACCATCCCAAAGGTGGTGCTTTCCTGTTACTTGCTGGAACAGCCGCAGTTAAAGTAAATGCGTGCTTTTTCGTCTATAGACGGTTTTACGTACAATAATTTACTCTCTTTAGAAATATGAGAGGCCAATATGGCGGAAACACTTCAGCACCAGCTTTTGTTGAACAACTTCTTTAAATTAAAAAAATTCCTATTTCTTTACTAACAGATTTGACTTCTTTTCCTGCAAGTCTTTGAGAATCACCTGAAGCTTTATATCTAATGATTCTTCCAAATATAGTCTATCTTTACAAACTATAAATGGCTTTGAGAAAAGGCATTTTAGGAACCTTAAAATGAGGATGTTGATATCACTAGAATCAAGGCAACTTATCACTCTATTAACACACTCGTTGAAGAGTCCCAAGATGTGCATATCCGATTGAGTTTATTTGCTCTTTTGAGCCATCAGAAAGGGCCCATAATATCATAATATTTATGCTTTGTTGTTTCGATTATCCACGCTTATGTAGTAGGACACGGCTTTAATCACAAAACTTTTACGAATGTCATTGAAGCAATTTATTTTATCAGAAAATTTCGAAAAAAAAAAGTTTAAAACAAAGCATTCCATTGATACCGATAGATTTGTCTTTTAAATTTTAAATGCCACAAATTTCCTATCCCTATCAATGAAGCTCAAGGACGATCATTACCTGCGAATCAAGGGATTGATGAGCGCAATACAAACCTTTATAGCTTCAGGGCTTCTGCAACTCAATTGTCAACATCACCTACGTGAGGGGAATCCTGTTACAGATATGAATATATCATACAACAATAGTGATTAGCTGTAGCAGAAGTCAATCTTACTAACTCATGTTTTACCCATGGCCAGTTACGCGTAGCCTGCATATTTTTACAGAAGCGTGGGGTAAAACTCACGGGCATAAGCTGGTATAGTATTGTAACGAATTTACTGCAATTCCTCTTATTTGCAACCTTCGGCTAAGTTCGAATCACTAAACTGTTGAATAAATAACTCCACTCTTCAATAATGCAAAACGGCCTTTATTAAAGTACTTCACAAATTTTATACTTCGCTTACGGATAGCTTGCTTAACTCAAACTGATTCTCGCGCCTCTACTGTTGGTGCTTTTATACTCTGTGATTTCCCTGTTGCATCTTTTAGGCGCTTCCAGAATTTACTTAGTTACTGCCATATAATTATAACTACAGATGCACGTGTATAGCTTCTCATATGCGCGTGTATTTGTGAGCGAAACTTCCACAATTACAATTGCATACTTTTGGGAGCATCTCAGATAAGATATATGCATGTGTTTGTGCGTCTCTTCTCCGCTGCGTGTACGTACATATGTTTGGCATAATGATTGATCTATTGATGTGCATACAAGGCACAGTTTAGCATCGACTTAGAGATGAGAGCATCCCTTAGTGTTGCTAATATTCGTCACAGTATATATCTCATTCAGATAAGAAACTTTTCGTAATTTCTCCCCATTTTAACAGCTAGAAGCTTCAAATTTCACGGAATGATTTCGAATATCGCATGTATTGTTGTCTGAAAATATCATAGAGATCGGTGATATATATACCCCGCATAAACTGTAATTTTTAGGGTATATCGCTTATGCTTGGTTTTCTTGAGGTCAAAATGACTGGATTCAAAAAATCTCTGAAGCTGACAGTTGGAGTAAAAACTTTTTCTCATACCACATTACTGACTCGAAGTGTGTTCATTTTTTTCACAACCAATTTCAGTATTTCCCTTTGTTTGGCAAACGACAACAAATACAATAAACTACCAACACGTTGACAAATGAAAGTTTAATGTTGGTTGGAAAGCTACACAAAAACAACATACTTCAACAAAGTAGAGGGGGTATGCAGACTAGCTCGTATGCTTAGCATTACGAGAGCCCTGAAAACAAACCCGACGGCTGCACTGTATGCCATTCTGCACATTCCAACCAAAGCAGTAGAAACAATGGAAGAGAATAGCTTTAGCTGCAACCCTCTTAACTTTTATTTTGACAGTCAAGCAGCAATTAAGGCAATAGCATCTAAATGCGTGTGTAGCGTTACTTGGAATGTGTTTCACTTTCAATTCATGTCATTGTACAATATATATTAGACTGGATTAGTCCCCATACAAAAAAAAAATTGCTAATGTCCGCACCTAACTTTGAAGATTATGTTGAGAGGGTTTCGGAAAAATGTTTTTTAATTTTTTTTCATCCTTCGAAATACAGCCAAAAAGGTTTTTTCGTTGTAACTTGGTTATTTGACGTCCGATTTTTAAAATTGATATATAAAAAAATATGTTATTATTTTGGCCTTGAGAAGGTTCACATTTCCGTTTAATGACCTTTTAAGCTATGAAGTCGTTTTCACATGATTAGGTCAGCTAACAAAATTTTACCCACCCCCCCTCCCTCCCCCCCCCCCCCCCCCTAATGGAACAAAGATCAAAAGGAAAGATAGACGTACGGAGATAGTACTTTGATTACTTAAGCCTCAATCTCTACAAAAAAGTGGGTTTTGTTCAATACCCAGAAAAAAAGTTGATTTTGTCGCATAGCGTTATTATTATAAATACGAAACTACAGGTTTGACTCACTTATTTACTTTGACTTCTCCTATTCCTGATATTTTGCATATCTTTTTTAACTTTTAAATGCAAACCCCGCAATTTTTCCTCCAAAAATATCATGAGTTTCAGGTCTGGGTATAATAAGAATCAGGTAAAATAACAGTTGCAATAAATATTGAAAGTGCTGAAACTTCTTTGTTTATTATTTTAGTAATATGGTTTTAAAGCAATATTTTCTTGATTTTTTAAGTACTTTCGTTTGGTAAGGAAAAAAACATACATTAGGAGGGTCGTCAAATAACCCAGTTACAACGAAAAAACCTTTTTGGCTGTATTTCGAAGGATGAAAAAAAATTTAAAAAAAAATTTTTCCGAAACCCTCTCAACATAATCTTCAAATTTAGGGGCGGACATTAGCAACTTTTTTTCGACCCAGTCTAATATATATACACACATATATACCACACAAGTAGTCAAGTTATACTGACCCACATAATTACTTGAACTCAGCAGGAGTTCAAAAACATATGTGCATGCCGACACACACGACACATATTTGTTTATATTTGTCAATCCTTCACATTGACCAACACACTTATTGATCAGTCACGCTGATCGAAATATTTGTCTATTGGTAATATTGACTGTCGAACTATATACATATGCACTTAAATGGGTCATTATAATATGCTGACTGGAATTTATGTATTACGAATCTTTGTATTTCTAGTTTGTAAGTATTAGTGTAGATACGTATTAGTAATGTCGAAATATTTTGTATAAAAGAAAGTACTTTGATAATAAAGAATTCAATTATTATATTCCATCAACGAACCTAAGTTGAACACTTTTATTATTTAAACTTCTTCATGGCTATCCTGCCAGTCTGAGTTAGCTGAAAATTTGCCAAATAAGCAAAGCTGCGAAAAAACGATTTTACTGAAGGAAGATCCTGCCAGATCCTGCTAAAGATCTGAAAGGTCCTGCCAAGTTTTTTACTTTAGAAATTAAAGGTATAAAATAAGAGCTATGTTAGCAGCAAGTATTCACACCAGCAATTTGTGAAAAGAATTAAGAATAATACATTATGGGGCAGCACCAGTACAAACACGAATATAGCATGGAAATTGTAACTGGTAGCATAAGAGCATAAGGAAGTGGAATATAGAATGAAAATTGTGACTGATACTTTGGCAGACATCACGAAAAGACTGGCAGCAAGCTGGACATAATTAATATGAGTATATTTAAGTATTAGAAAAAATTGGCAGCCCCACGGCCGCTCAACCAAGAACAGAAAATTTAATTTCTGCTTAGGAAAAAAAAAATAAATTTTTTTAGATATAAAGAAAATTACAATGTTTTGTTAACCAATTAAATTTGTTAAAATTCAAAGAAAAGAAAAGAAAAACCCCCTTAGTATGAAAGAATTAAATAAGGAGTTTAACGCCATCATTGAAAATGGCATGGTAATTAATATTTAAATATTTTGTAAATAGAGTAAACAAAAATTTTTTATTTAAATGTTAAAAATATTAAAGTAAAACTAAATTTTTTAAGAAAATTAAAATTTTTTTAGAAAAAGATTTTTAAAAAAATTTTAATAATAAAAGAAAATAAATTAACAAAAACTTTAAGTAAAATGGAATGCATAAAAAAAAGAGATTTTACTAAAATGTAAATTAGTTCTTTTTGTAAGAAACAGGGAAAACAGTTAAAGGGAATTTCTATTTTATCTTGAAAATGTCTTGGCGGACAAAGATTGCGCATGGCATCATGATAGCGATAGCCGGATACGAATTAGGGAAAGAAAACTCGGAAAAAACAGAGAATAGAATAGCACAATATGAGCCACCAACTGAACCAAAGACAAAAATTACCCCAAACATTCAATATGTTTGGTTAGCAGTTATAATTTTCGTATTCATGCTATTGATCATCACAATAGCTATGATGCTCAAAAATTACATGAAGCATAAGCACTTTCTTACACACTTAATTGGCGCTCAACCGTTTCAAAGGTTATGGCCGTCCAACAAGGCGCGCCAGTGGCTCCTTCTCTCTACGAACCGGCGCCAATTGGTCACACCAAGGGAGTTTAAATCGTTTTCCACCTGGTCCTTCTAACGGAGTGGGGGCCGCCTTCTACCTCTGGTTCCATAGGCGGGTTCCGATAGAAACACTTTCACGCTGCGTTTTATATCTCTGGATGCGCCAAAATAAATTAAAGATAAATGCTGATAAGGCCAAATATATGATCTTGAGTAGAACACTTATTAGTAATACAAATGAACTAAACATCGAAAACTGCAAAATTATGGAAGTAGATAAAATAAAATACCTAAGTATAGTTATTGATAATAAATTGAAATTCGAGGATCATGTAAACAACTTGAAGATTGCAAAAAAGATAAGCTTTTTATACAGATCATGTAAATTTGTTTCAAAAAAGCATAAAATTCTTGTATATAGAACAATCGTGGAACCTCATTTCAATTACTGCCCTACCATATTGTTTTTAGTGGCAGATAGTGTGATAGACAATTTACACAAAATGCAAAATAAAGCGATGAGGTTTATTCTTAAGAAAAAATACGAAACTCCGACAAGAGAAATGCTAAATTAATTGCAATGGGTTAGTGTAAAACAGCGTATTCTTTTCTTTGTGATGATTTTTATTTTTAGTATTAAAAAGGGTAATCTGCCGGAGTATTTGAGCAACAATATTGTATACCAAAGATACGTTCACAATATTAATACGAGAGATAAAAATAGCTTCAGACTTCCGCTCTTTACAACGGATAGAGGACAGCTTAATTTGTTTTATGAAGGTCTAAAAAAATTAATGAACTTCCTGTAGAAATAAGAAACTATTAAGACTTAAATATGTTTAAAAATAAATTATACTTATATTGTCCAACAACTGTGATACGATAGAGATTTCATATTACGTGTGATAAGTTTATATGTTGTAAATCTAGGCATAAAAGCTGTAATAATAATAATAAATAAATAAATAAATAGATAAATAAATAAATATGCCCCGGGACCCAATATAGATATATGCTTCTCCCTGTCCCGATTCTCTCCAGAGACTGCTTACACTCTAATACGCATTTAGATACTGTGCTGTGCGAGATTACTGTCTTAATTGCTGCTTGACTGTCAATATAAAAGTTAACACGGTTGCAGCTTAAGCTATTCTCTTCCAGGGTTTCTACTGCTTTGTTTACGGCTAATATTTCCGCTTGGAAAACGCTACAGCGCACCGAGCCTGGTTGCAGTTGTTAGTGCTATGTTCTTTGCTACCAGGTCTACAGGTGGAATGTGCAGAATGGCATACAGTGCAGCCGTCGGGGTTGTTTTCAGAGCTCCCGTAATGCTAAGCATTGATAGTCTGCATACCCCTTCTAATTTTTTGAGGTTTGTTGTTTTTGTGTGGCTTTCCACCAAACAAGAACTCCATAGTATAGAATACGGCTTACAATCGCTGTAAAATCCAATGAGAAAGAGAGGGCGATAAGCCCCCCGTAAACCCCAGCATTCCTTTACATGCATAAAGTGCCGTTGAGGCCTTCTTCACCCTCTCCTCCACGTTGAGCTTCCGTGACAGCTTACTGTCTAGGATGATTCCTATATATTTTGTGCAAGGTTTCTCCTTTAAGGTCACCCCTCCTAACTTACGGCAGCCTGTAGGATCTGCTTATTTCCGGATCAACACAGTATACCGCAGACCCTACCCCTTCCACTACTTTGGAACCATCTGTGTACACATGTATCGCCTCGTCCGCCATTTGCGCACCCTTGCGCCAACCGTCCACCGCTATTGTGGTCTTAAGATCTCCCTCGAAGCACAGATAGGCAATCAGGTAGTATGTTCGTCTTGTGATTGATAACGCTATACTACTATGGCCATATGGTCGAGGCTCAAGCTGCCCCGAGGCACCGAGCCTGGTTGCAGTTGTTAGTGCTATGTTCTTTGCTACCAGGTCTACAGGTGGAATGTGCAGAATGGCATACAGTGCAGCCGTCGGGGTTGTTTTCAGAGCTCCCGTAATGCTAAGCATTGATAGTCTGCATACCCCTTCTAATTTTTTGATGTATGTTGTTTTTTGTGTGGCTTTCCACCAAACAAGAACTCCATAGTATAGAATACGGCTTACAATCGCTGTAAAAATCCAATGAGAAAGAGGAGGCGATAAGCCCCACGTAAACCCCAGCATTCTTTTACATGCATAAAGTGCCTTTGAGGCCTTCTTCACCCTCTCCTCCACGTTGAGCTTCCGTGACAGCTTACTGTCTAGGATGATTCCTAGATGTTTTGTGCAAGGTTTCTCCTTTAAGGTCACCCCTCCTAACTTAGGCCTGGTCGAATTTGCGACCTTATACCACTGACGAGAAATTTCACCCACTTTCGCATTTTTCCAAGACTGCTTCAAGTGCTGAATTAAAATATCATAGTTTCGAACTTGACACATTGTCAATAATATATGCATTAAGAAAGTTCAGACCGTATTTAGAAGGTATACCGTTTACAATAGTAACTGACTGTAATTCATTAACGACGACTCCTGAGAAGAAACTACTAAATCCGCGTATAGCTAAGTAGGCTGTAGCGCTCCAAAATTACAATTACAAAATACAGTACTGGAAAGGAGCCTCCATGGGCCACGTCGACGCACTAAGTAGAAGACAGATTGCTTCCAGGCAAATAGCCCAGGAGCGCGATAAAGCCATTGAGTCAATTCGAAACCGTTTTAGCAAGAAGAAGTAGATGGCCTTGTTTATAAGAAAAACCCGAAAGGCAGAAGTACTCTCTACGTACCTTATGAGATGGAGAAGGATGTTATATGTTTGATAAATGAAAAGATAGGTCATCTGTCAGTGCACAAAGCACTGTGCAAACTGTGCCTGTATTGTTAGTTCCCAAACATGCGGGAAAAAGTTGAGAAATTGTCTGAAATATATAGCGAACGCTATGCCACCACAAGCGAGGGAAAATACGTTGTATGCTATCCTCTGCCGCTCGACACAGTTCATATAGATCATTTGGACCACTCTATTAAGTCAAAGCGAAAGCAGATTTAAGTTCTAGTAGATGCATTCACTAAATTAGTTAAACTGTATCCCACCAATTCTGCAAGTACTTGAGAGGTAATTGCTGAGTTAGAAAAATGCTTTATAAATCGCGTAGAGCTATTAGTGATAGGGGAACCTGCTTTACCTCCTTGGAGTTTGGTGCTTTTTATTAAAGCCAAATATAGGTCATATAAAAGTTGTTGTCTGCTCTCCACAAGCCAACGGACAAGTGGAGAGAGTGAGCAGGGTATAAAGGACAATGCTGGATAAACTTACTGATGCAGAGAGCCATGACGACTGGACCAAAAAGCCACTTTAGCTGGAATATGCCATATATAAGTCAAAGCATAGCAACTGTCGGGATACACCAAGTCGACTTCTTTTCGGTGTCGAGCAGAGAGGTGTAGTAATAGTAATAGACGAATTTACCGAATTTTTCGAAAGCAAAATATCTCCGGATGAGACGTGGTACAAATTCGTAATAAAGCTGACTTGATTAAAGCTAGGCAAGAATACGAAGCCGAGCGGTCTCGTAAGGGCCATTCTTGGACTAAGATATACAAAGTAGGCGACTATGTTACCGCAAGAAATCTCGATACTACTGTTGGGAGTAATAAAAAGTTTGTACCACGCTATAAGGGTCCTTTGATGGGGATGTCTCGCCTTGCACACACCGGCGTCATCCCAAAACGTCGACTCGTAGGTGCCTGCACCCTCCCCCCACATTGGGGTGGAGCCTCATCGCGGTGACACCTGGTAACGCTTCGGCGGCGAATGCGAGCGGCGACCCGTTTCTCCTCCCTTCAACCAGATTTCCCTTCTTCTCCCATCTCCCATCCGCACTTCGTTTCCCCTGGACCAAGTTTTCCTATAAACATGTGCTATTTATTTTTAGTTCAAGCCGCAGTGCTTCCAGACCTATTAATAATAATAATATAAGGGTCCTTATGTGATACATAAAATTCTAGGGAACGATAGGTATGTCGTAAGGGACATAGAACAATTTCCAGTTTACTCAGCTGCCTTATGACGGGGTTATTGAGGTCCACCGAATTCGTGAATTGTGGCAGATACGTGGGGAGTGTGTTGACGAATCAGAATGTGATCCTCTGAAGATTGACTAGTTATTTGTGTTATCTATGATGGAGGTCGATCCTTATTATGTTTGACCGAGTTGTAAAGCTGTAAATGCAACATGGCGTAGTTCTTAACTAAATACAATCGACACATCCATCTAAATGCAACCATGTGCGCATGAAGAATAATGAATAAAAACGAAATGGGGAACTTCCGGAGAGGCAACCAAAATAATATAACTTGTTTCAATCAATTCGAAATTGATCTAAAAAGTATTATTCCCTCCACCACTAAATCTCGAAGTTTAAATTTCGAAGAAATACTTTGTTTACTTTTGAACAGGTGAAAAATATCTTAAAAACAGGTTTTTTTTTTTATAAAATTTCATAATCGAAACATTAATTAATGTGCTTTGTTTGCTTTGTATACACAAATGGCAAAAACTAGAAAAATAATAACTTAAAAATAACAAAATATTGCCCAATGAACCCATAGCAAAAAAAGTTTTAATGTCAGTGACTAAAGTATAAAGGGTTTCGTAACATTCTCTTATTTTTGTTGTATCCTTCTACTGATCCCTTTCATGTTTATAAATAAACCCTTTACTGTACGAATGAATTAGGTGTATTAACTAACCAAACGTAAGCCCTAGATACTAAGGCATCGAGCCCCTGGAATTCTCATCCCTTCACAGCCTTCTTCAGACCTTACACAACTCAATAATAGATACCTAAATGGATCTTTAAATAGCACCCATACGAAACTGCATTATCGTTTGTTTTTTTTGTTGAACCTTCGCTGACAACGCACATTCGCATGGAGTACCCACAATCTTGCATTGTTTCGTGGCTGACACAGAAATGGGATTTGCATTTTGTCATTGCGGTAGTGCATATGCATATATTTATGAAATTAATTAAATAAATAAATTAAGAGAAGTATTACTTTTCACCAAATAACAATGTTTTCGTGTTAAATGCGCTGAAAATTGAAATGAAAACAAAACAATAACAAGCATTTGAACAACAAACAAATATATCATAAATGATTGACATCAAAACTGCCTCAAGCTGACGCTGTGGTCAGTTGGGGTCAAAGGCGTTTCATTCTGTCACATTACTGACTGAAAGGCGATAAAGAAGTTCATGGTCAAAATCCACGCTAAAATTTCGTGTTCATTTATTTCAAAACCTATTTCATTATTTCCCGTTGTTATACACGCTGTGTCATTACGTATATTGGTGGGACGCCAGTCGGCAAACGAAAATAAAATGCCAACATGTTAGCAAATGAAATTTTAATGTTAAATGGTCAATTGTCGTTTTCATTTATTGGTAAACTTAGTTGTCACTTTGTTGTCAAAAGGGACGGCAAACCATTTGACGTTGACAAACCGTTTTTATTCACTTCATGACCAAGCATTACAGTTTTTGCCAAATTCAGTTGCACAGCGGAAAAGCGAACTCACTTAAACTTGACACTGCCGTCACTTCATTGGTTTCAGCATGGCTTAACTTTTAAATGATAGCCCAGTTCCGTATTTTTCAAAATTCAAGATTTTAATTAATGATCTATCTATATCTATTAATCTTATAAAAAATAAAGTCGCGAAATGTCATTGTACGCCCATCACTTCACACAGAATGCTCCGATTTTAAAACGGTTTTTTGCATTTGAAAGTTTAGTTGCGTGAGATGGATATTTTCATCATAAGTTGAAGGCGTATATTATAGGGGCGTTGCAAATTGCCAAAATGTAGTAAAAATCATAAAATTTTTGTTTATTCAGCTATAACTCATAAACGGATGGATGGATTTAAAAAATTCTACTTCTCAGTAAAGCTTTAAAATATTTACCTTTGTTCTGCATCAAAAAAAAAAAAAAAATACCTGATTCCTTTCTTATATCAGCCAAATTGTTTAAACAAAAGTAACATTTTTACCAAAAACTGCTTGTGTGTGGTTGTTCGGCGTCAACTGTGCGCGCAAATTGCTTTTGAGTGGGGCGACACATAGCATTCGCTGCGTTATTTAACTTCGGGGGACATTTATATGTATGGATGTATGTATGTTTGTATTTTCATATCATATCAGCTTGACTTGGCGGCCACCGTGGTGTGATGGTAGTGTGCTCCTCCTACCACACCGGATGCCCTGGGTTCAAACCCCGGCCAAAGCAACATCAAAATTTTTAGAAATAAGGTTTTTCAATTAGAAGAAAGTTTTTCTAAGCGGGGTCGCCCTCGGCAGTGTTTGGCAAGCGCTCCGGGTGTATTTCTGCCTTGAAAAGCTCTCAGTGAAAACTCATCTGCCTTGCAGATGCCGTTCGGAGTCGGCATAAAATCATGTAGGTCCAATCCGGCCAATTTGTAGGGAAAATCAAGAGGACCACGACGCAAATTGGAAGAGAAGCTCGGCCTTGGATTTCTTCGGAGGTTATCGCGCTTTACATTTATTTTTTTTTTTATCAGCTTGACATATGTATGCATTATGCGTTGTTGCCAAGTTAATGCAACATAAATGGTTAAGAATGCAAACATCTCTTGAAAAATACTCCTTCGTTAAAAATATTGAACATTTCCTTAAAATTCTTAAACAAAAGTTTTATTTTTTGGTATGTTTGCCTGTACATATATGCTAATATCTGTGCACTAAGGAGATTTAATTCTTCAATATAGCATTTTTAATGCTCATCTGTAAGCTGATCGTAAAGACAATTTAAATGAGTATCCATTTTTAATATTTTTATGGATTTATTATAGAGAGAACAATTAGTTTTCAGGAATTTTCTTATTAAAATTTTGACGTAAGTTGTTTATGCTGTGCTAATAACTTATTTTCCATTATTTAAAATCAAAACAAAAGTGAGCATTTAAGGAAATGGAATAAGAGGATAGGCAAGGAAAGGAAATAAAACGAGAGGAAATTACAGGGGAGGAAAGGAAGGGAGAAGACAGGACCCCACACCGAAGGAAACGGAAGAAAATGAAATAAAAGAAAAGGAAACGAGAGAAAAGGACAGGATAGGAGAAAAGAGGACAAAAAAGGACGAGAAAGGAAAGGATAGGAAAGGAAATTAAAAGAAAGGAAAGAAAAGGAAAGGAAAGAGAAAACAAAGTAAAGGAAAGGAAAGGAGAGGAAATTAAAACAATTAATTAAGATAATTTTTCCTTAACTTTCATCCATGCAGTTTAATATTTTAATAATAATTTATTGTTACGATCTAAATAAGTGTTTGAGCCGAGCTTTTCATAATAAGCAAATAAAATGAGAGGCAATTACAGGGGAGGAAAGGAAGAAGGAAGGCAGAAGACAGAACCGGACAGCGAACGAAAGGACAAAAAAACGAAGAAACGAAAGAAAAGGATAGGAGAAAAGAGGACAAGAAAGGAGGAGAAATTAAAGGATATGAAAGGAAATCAAAAGAAATGAATGAGGGGAAAGAAGGAAAGGAAAGGAAAGAAAAGGAAAAAAGGGGAAGGATATGAAAATAAAGGAAAGCAAAAAGGGAAAAGATATGAACTATCTTTATTTTTTAATTGAACCATTAATTCAAAATGTAACAACAAATTACCATTTTTAAACATTGCAACCTGTGTGAAACGAGGTGCGTGGTGCTAGTATACATATAAAGAAAGATGTATATTTTCATGCAGCTATAGACTCGGAAATCACTCTCCGATTTTGATAAAATTTTCAGGGTCGCTTCATGGCAAGCCGAAGAGAATTTCTAATAAATCGCTTTCCGGAATGGGGGCTCGGGAACGATCTATTCGAACAAACCCTATTCACAGTTCGACAGGGACCGACTGCGACTAGGGGAGGGACTGGGCTGGGAACTGGACTTTGACTGGGACTGGGATTGGTAGTACGGGATGGAGACGAATAGGAACTAGAGAGCGTAAATAGTGACCGAGAAAGCGATGGATTTAGACGAAGATAGGGCGTGAAACACGGAAAGGGAGAAAGATACGCATTGAAAGAGATAGGCAGAGGGAGGAGTGAATAAAAGGACAAGAAGGAGGGAGAGTTAGAGGTCACCAGTTCTAAAACTTATGTAGATTGACCAAAGTTAGGTTAAAACAACGTCTGCCAGGTCTGCATATAGTGATAGATAAAAGAGGTCAACATTGATTTTTTCACTTTTTGGAACTTTTTATGCTCCGCTAGCTTGGCTTACTTTCAATATATGCAAAAACGTGTACGAATGAAATAAATTAAACAACACGTGTCTCTTAAAGGCAAATTATTTTTTTTTTGAAGCTATAATTGCCTTTTCAAAGCACTTTAAGGAAACCAAAGTGTGTTATTGAATCATAAAAATCAATAAGTTTTAGAACAAACAGCAATTCCAAGAGTCAGATAGGCAGGGACATGATTCATGAATACCCAGCAGCAAAAATGAACGGTGCTGAACGGGTACTAATCGGATGAAGAGCGTGATATTTTGTACTCACACTTGTACCAATAGCCAATATCTATTTTAAAAATTAATCAAAGGCTGCGACTATTCCAAACCACCTGCGATTGAATTAGTTAACGATGCGTTCAAAGGGCAAGGTCAGTGTACACCTTTTTAAGGCATTCCTAATTGGTTGAGTCTTGTGAGTGGTTCTGAAATAGCCGCAAAGTTTTATTAATTGATTGAAATCCATATTGCTTAGACTTCAGCGTTGTTGATACAAGTGTGGCTATCCACTCTCCCAATATGCATCCGAATAGCACCAGTTCGGAGGTAGTCATTAAAGGTCGTTTTACCATCTCCAGTGAAGTTAGATTTTATCTGGAGGATAGCTACCTATCAGATAGATTCATTTCATACTTAAGTGTTCACCAACACAGGGTGACCAATCAATTTTGTAGAACGAAACATCTTTTGTGAATACACGAAAATTGGCCAAACAGCTTACTTTTGTTTACATTGTGTTAGGAAATGCACATAACAGAGAAGCCAGTATGATGAGAATGAAAACTGCTATATCTTAGAAAAAAGTGAGGGACCTAAACCTATATGGTGAAACTGTCGCTTTGCGTGACTGCCTCTCATTTTTTCTGTAGGGTATATACAATGTTACCCGAACTTAGGCTACTTACTGTTTTTGTTTTTATACTCAGCGTGCTTTGCACACAGTGTATATTAACTTTGATTAAATAACGGTTGGTTTTACAGGTATAAATGAATCGAGATAGATATAGACTTCCATATATCAAAATCATCAGCATCGAAAAAAAATTTGATTGAGCCATGTCCGTCCGCCCGTTAACACGATAACTTGAGTAACTATTGAGATATCTTCCCCAAATTTGGTATACGAGCTTATCTGGACCCAGAATAGATTGGTATTGAAAATGAGCGAAATGGGATGATAAACACGCCCACTTTTTATATATATAAAATTTTAGAAAACACAAAAAACCTGATTAGTAAATAATACACCTAGAAAACTGAAATTTGACATGTGGACTTATATTGAGACTCTCGAGAAAAATTTGAAAAAAAATTTTTAAATGGGCGTGGCACCGTCCACTTGTGATAAAATCAATTTTACAAATATTATTAATCAGAAATCAAAAACCGTTAAACCTATCAAACCAAAATTCGACAGATAGGTTGCCTTTGCTATAAGGAATGCTTTGAAGAAAAATTTACGAAATCGGTTAAGGACCACGCCCAATTTTGTATAAAAGATTTTTAAAAGGGTCTTGGACGAATAAAATATGCTACATCTTTGCAAAAGAGAGCTTTATATCAGTGGTATTTCATTTCCTAGTGGATTTATAACAATAAATAGGAAAAACTTCAAATTTAAAAAAATGAGCTTGGCTCCGCCCCTTTTATGACTAAGCAATTTTCTATGTTTCGGGAGCCATAACTCAATTTTCTTATAGCAGGAAATATTTCTAGAAAAAATGGACGAGATCGGTTAAAGACCACGCCCACTTTTATATAAAAAATTTTTAAAAGGGTCGGCTATATATTAGCGAATAAGAGCTTTATATCAATAGAATTTTACTTTCTAAATTGAATTATAACATTAAATTGGAAAACACTAAAATTTTTGAAAATGGGTGTGGCACCGCCCTTTTATGACTAAGCAATATTCTATATTTCGGGAGCCATAACTCGAAAAAAAATTAACATATCGTAATGAAATTGTGTACACATATTTTCGTTATAGCAGAAAATATTTCTAGTAAAACTGGAAGGGATCGGTTAAAGACCACGCCCACTTTTATATAAAACAAATGTAAAAGGGTCGTAGACTAGAATAATAAGCTATAATTTAGCAAAAAATAGTTTTTAAACAATGATATTTCACTTATCAAGTTTTATTGTAAGAGGAAATGGGGAGACTTTTTTTTTTTAAACGGGCGGTGCCACGTGTTATGTAGAAAAGTAATTTATCATAAATGAAATATACAATTGAAGCTCATGCTGAGTATATAATATTCGGTTACACCCGAACTTAGTCTTCCTTACTTGTTTTATTTGGAATGCTATAATGTGTTTTGTGTGTGTGGAATTTTCTCTAAAAAAATCGGAATAGAGTGCAAGTATAAAAGGCATGAAAATTGTTAATATCACATTATCAGTTTTAGTGACGAAGAAGTTAGCTTGTGATCTATTCAAGATAATACTATACAAAATGCTGAGTCATAAGTTTGTTATGTAAGTAACTAAATTAATGTTATCCTTTCCGATTTATTGAAAAAGCATTAGTGTTGTAAATTAAAAGATATTCAAGGGTCAAATCGTTAATTAGTAAACTACATACATACAACATAAACATCCTGTTTTTGAACTTTTCCTGTGTTTAAATCACATCTAGAAACAGCCAATGGCTTAGGTCCTAGAAAGCATTACCAAAAGAACGGAGTTATTTTGTAAGAAAGATCCTGTATTTAAATAGGGATTTTTAATTTTCTATAAACAAACGCTATGGTAACACTTGGGACTAATTAAGTCAATCGATTTCTTAGCGGACCAAGCAGTTCAACATAATATAATCTAATTGAGCCCGATGCATCTGATTTATAATTTGCAGTACCTACTGATAGGCTACTGGCTACATTCAATGCGCTCACAATCAAACAAAGTTAAAAATAAGTACAAAGAGAATCGATTCGGCCACGTCATCAAATCAGTATTTTATTTCTGCAGTTTGTTGAAAATCATATCTATGTATGCCTATTATATAATTTTATCGTCTACCACCAGAAGTAACTAATTCGATACGTTTTGCAGTTACTACGACGATATAAACTCATTTCATAAATAATTTCTTCAGAAATGTTGTATGGAATAAGTAACTTATGCGAATTAAAATGCTGGCAGAGTCTCAACTTTATTTCCAAGTATCTTCAACAGACAACATAAATATCATAACTATTGCGAAACTAGTATATTTTATCTGTCTTAATATATGAGTCGATACAAATCAAATGTGCCTAACTCCACGAATGGCATTCTTACAAGTGTTTCGTGTATTATATAATACAAGATTTGGAAATTAAATTAAATCTTCGCTATTTTTTTAAAATACATACAACGTTTCCACCAAACCCAAACTTCGAGTTATCTGTTTCGTGCCGACTACTAAACCATGTTTAAAAAATAATCGACGGAGGTATAGAGGAAAGACGCGAAAACAGTGAACTGAAAAAAATGTATTCTGTCAAAAATATTTTGCGCTACACCGCACATGGGTAGATTTTAGACATTTAGGCGGCTATAATTGAATTTCTGAAAGTTGCCACAATTACAAAAAAAAATATCACTACCACATAGACAGGGGAACAGAAATTCTACCCCTTCCCAGCCATCGCATAGCTTTCAAGTAATCGGAATTTAGTTATTTCTGAAACGCGTGTTTAAGTTTTTTTTTAACCTATGTGAAATCGCATGTTTTAACGGGAATATTTTAAGTTTTAAGACAATTGAATTGAGTCATTGTGATGGATTCTGATATTTCAGGTAAATACTAACATTATTAATGGTGTTTGTGATTTTTACAAGTTATAAATTGAAAAAGAACCTATTTTATTTAAGATGTTAAAAAAATTTTTTATTTGTTTTTTTTTTTTGATTTTTGGTATTTAAAACCAGTTTTGTTATGTTTTCAAGTCCGTCCAAGTGAAAATTAGTTGTGAACATTGTACTTGGCACAATTAGCTTGCAGATACTTGCAGATAGGGGGTTAGATAGAGGGTTTGATACACCCTTGTTGCTGTACAACAAGAAAAATAGCCTCATTGCGCACTTATTTTTTAGTGTTACACAGTGTAATATCTATTTTTTTTAATATAACCGATTAATTACACAAATTATTAAAATTTTTCATTTATTAAACAGTTTTAAGAAGATATAGGCAATAAAATATTTTTGGCCGCCTAAAACTTGAAAATCTACCTATGTGCACCGTTGAAAAACATAGAGTTTGGGTTCAGTGAAAATGCAGCATTGCCCTACATTAAAGAAATGTTGAAAGTAAAAATAAGTTTTATATAAAAAAAAAATATTTTAACCAAAAAAGGTACTAATATGTGTACTTATTAGGCCCGACCTATACATATTGTTAGCTTAATGTGAATGTTAATGCCATTTTTTTTGAAAAACTGTATTTAATGCAGTTTTAAAACTCAATTGAAAATACATCGATCACAAAAAAAAAAAAATAAAATTTTCAGACAACTTGCCATAGCTGCGCAGGTATATCCATTTCGAAGGGTGCTAAGCCTTCATCATCAGTACGCTTTAGGCACGCTGCGCTAACCATTTAGCTATACAGCGGTGGTTTGTTTGACTGGCAAATTGCTACTTCTATTCCTTTTTATACTCAGTTGAGCAGAGCTCACAGAGTATATTAACTTTGATTGGATAACGGTTGGTTGTACAGGTATAAAGGAATCGAGATAGATATAGACTTCCATATATCAAAATCATCAGTATCGAAAAAAAATTTCATTGAGCTATGTCCGTCCGTCCGTCCGTCCGTCCGTCCGTTAACACGATAACTTGAGTAAATTTTGAGGTATCTTGATGAAATTTGGTAAGCAGGTTCCTGAGCACTCATCTCAGATCGCTATTTATTTAAAATGAACGACATCGGACTATAACCACCCCCACTTTTTCTATATCGAAAATTTCGAAAAACCGAAAAAGTGCGATAATTAAAAGTTCTGCAGGGCGAAATAAAAAACTCTTGAAATCTTGGCATGAATAATGTTCGTGGTATTACATATATAAATAAATTAGCGGTACCCTACAAATGAGGTTCTGGGCCACCCTGGTCCACATTTTGGTCGATATCTGGAAAACGCCTTCACATATACAACTGCCACCACTCCCTTTTAAAACCTTCATTAATACCTTTAATTTGATATCCATATCGTACAAACACATTCTAAAGTCACCCCTGGTCCACCTTTATGGCGATATCTCGAAAAGGCGTCCACCTATAAAACTAAGCCCCACGCCCATTTAAAATACTCATTAACAGCTTTCATTTGATGCCCATATCGTACAAAAATATTCTAGAGTCACCCCTGGTCCACCTTTATCGCGATATCCCGAAAAGGCGACCACCTATAGAACTAAGGCCCACTCCATTTTAAAAAGACCCATTAACACCTCTCGTTTGATACACATATTGTACAAACGCATTCTTGAGCCACCCCTGGTCCACCTTTATGGCGATGTCTCGAAAAGGCGTCCACCTATAGAACTAAGCCCACGTCTTTTAAAATTCTCATTAACATCTTTCATTTGATACCCATACCGTACAAACAAGTGTCACCTCAGATGGCTGAATAAAAGTATTCTTATTCAGATTCATTAAAGCCTTAAATCGTTAGTGAATTGAATTAATTGGGAAACGTTCGTAAGTATACGACAATTTTCAGAAGTGAATGTGAACAAACGCCTAAGACTCCGCCGGCAAAATCGTAAGTTGCTATTCGTGCGTGTGTTTTGTTGTTGCACAAATTTGAGACTCCGTATGTTTTTGTTGTTGCACAATTCGAAAAAATCAAAGTGATGGCCGAACACGTCGCACAGTGTTTCGTGTAGAACAAGCTAGCTGGACAAAATTATTTTATGAGATTTTCCGTTTCATATGCAGTCATTTATTACAACTACGTCATTTTTTTCAGCCATATGTTCTTTTTTTTTATTTTTTTTTTCAAAATTTTACTTCATATGCATACATTTGCTTATTTCATATACAGTAACTCATGGGAATAAGTGACATAGATCCAAAAAAATTTAAAGGATTTAAGAATATTACTTTATTGTACTTAAATTGAATGGAATACAAATCTCAATACTCTAAAAAATTCTAAAAATTCGGAAAAAAAATTAAAATATTTTATGAAAATTCGTCGAATTTTTTAAATATAATTTAGTTTTTGTTATAGATCGTGACAAATTTTCTTATGGGAAATTAGTTAAAATAAATTTGCGAAAGCGAAAATTGTAAGAATTGTCCAAAAAGGGGTGTCTACTTATTTATATGAGTGACTGTACATATGTACATACATATTTTGTATTTATTTGGCACTACAATTTTTACAGAATTATTTTTAGTACCAGTCAGGAATGTAAAAGTGAATTACAATAATAATAATAAAAATGTAAATAATTAAATTAATTATGTGAAAATTACTTATTACAAAAACTTAAAAGTAAAGTATCATACAAAGTAGGAAAGACAATAGATTTAAATTGAATAAAACCTGATCCAACAAAAAGTTATAGGGTAGGTTATCTTTTATAATTATGTTATTGTTCGCTATCATCACTTTCATTGGATGAGTCACTTGTGGAATAGTCATGAACATCAGCAACACTACTGTGAAAGCTTGAAACAACTGGGGTATTTATTGACTCCTCAACATTATCGGGGGGCAGTAAATTTAAGACTTCTGAATTCAGACTTTTAAATTTTTTCTTAGGTATGTTATAAGCAACATATTCATAAGATCTCTATTCGTGGCTTCACGCGACTGTGTTATCAGCCCTTAATCGTCTCAAATCATTGTTACGGGCTTCCTGTGCTTCCTCGGAAAGTTGACCAGTAGGTTAAATTGCTGATTTTATAATATCAGTACTATGCACTAAGAATTTATGAACTGTAACAGGCATATTAAACCATGGATAGAGATCTATATATAGTTTTATAGTCTCGACCGCAAATTTTTCAAATTTTTGGATATTTATATTGTACCTAGATTCTAATGCGCGAAGGAGAGTGTCGAATCTTTTGATGAGCGTTACATCCAATCCCGTAATCTCAGCACTAGCCTCAGAATTTTCAAAAAACCTACGAGCAGTGTTGCCGTCATTGGTATTGCCGAAACCTGGTTTTGGTTTATCTTCATCAATCCATTGTATGTACCTGGTTTTATGCCTTGGTGACTGGTGCGGTAGGTTGTGGCAGGTTGAAGTCAATGATCTTCGCCTTTTTGCTTTTGGTGTGATCTTGTTGACCTTGCGCGTTTATTTTTGTATGATTTATGGCTACGTGTTTGTTCCCTGTACCAGGGAATTGCTTTTGCCGTTTGTAGATCAGCTTTAAAGGTTCAAATATCTCGTCGGAGCTGGTACGTACATACATCTTTTTTGATATGTAGAGATAACTAAATCTACAAAAAAAAAAAATTAAAAATAGATGTGCAAAGATTTCGCAATGGTTTTTTCTTTCGACTATTAGAGAATACTTGCGACTATAACATATGTAAAATTAAGTTCGGATGTCCGCGGATGTATGTAACTTTTTTGTCCCTAAAGTTAAAAATATAGAGAAAAAATACCTTTTCTTCTTAATAACGGAATGTTAAATATATTGAAAATACTCTAATTGTGAAAGAATTACTATTAAAAAATTTTACTTACCTTCGAGCTTAGAATGCATCAAAAAAATTATGTAAAAGTGTTCACTTAAAAGAAATATGAATCTTAATATTCAACCAGAATTTTGCAAATTAATCAATGCATTTTACGGCCACTCCTGCCTTCTTACTTCAATTACTCAATATATATGAGCAAAAATGTCAAAAAAAAAGCAAAAATCCCGTTATTTTGTTTGTTATCTTTCTTTTCTCATTACACTTTTCTTGGAATAAGAACTTTGTTTTTGTCCAGCTAGCTTGTTCTACACGAAACACTGTGCGTCGGCTCGTGAATCACCGAAAAGAAAAACAACATAAACGAAGAGTGAGGTGAATAAAGAATATGTTTAATTTAAAGTCTAACCAAAATTCGAAGTCGAAAATTAGAACGAAACAAAATGCCATTACGCAGCCTAAAAGTATGTGAGTTAAAGAAAAAGTGTCGGGATGCTGGTTTATCTGAACGGTTGACAAAAAATGAATTGTCCGATTCCGAAAGTGATAGTCAAACTGTCGTGCTACAGCGTTTATCGTTATTGGAAAAAGCTATTTCTGATTCAGTGTCACTGCAAAATCAGAAATTACCCACATCAATTAATTTTGAACCGCCAATATCATCTTCGCCGGTTAATGTAGGGACAATAGAAAATTCGGTTCCAACTGTAACCAGTACGTATACAGCAGTACATCCGCAAATCGTACCGACCGCGTATAATAATCAATATTCGCTGTGGACAACTGCTCAAGAGCACAGCAACGTAAATAATTTTTTTGAATTATCTCGACGTTGGGCCGCAATCAAACGCATATCTTTCGCAAGCTTACACGCAAGCACCACCGTCTTTCGTGCCGCCGACATTCGTACCACCATCGACGTCCGCACCGTATACAACGTACCATAATTCGTCCACACCACATACGTTCGATCACATTCGCGAGCCGCCGGTAGTACCTAATTACTATAATCCATACGAGAATGTGCGCGATATTGTTGAACTCTTGCCTTTTTTCGATCCATCATCCGATCGCTCGCTATATTCGCAACAATTCGTAAAACGCGTCGAAAACCTTAAAAATGTATATGGATGGAGAGAAAGCACACTTTTGTTTGCCGTAAAATAAAAGATGCGGGGATCAGCTAAATACTGGGTTGATTCTTTGCAAAGTGTATTTATTTCATGGCCAGAATTTGTTAAGAAATTTTTGATAGATTTTCCATGTATCGAAAACGAAGCCGATATACATCTTAAGATGGCACAAACGAAACGTCTAAACAACGAATCCGCACAAGAATTTTACTACCGCATGCTCGAGCTGGGTGCAAAAGGGGGGTTATCTGACTGAAGTATTGCGCGCTATATTATAAACGGCATAAATGATTCGGATTTACGTAAAAAAATATCTAATAACTATACGCGATGTCAAGATTTACTGAGTGATATTATAAATTTTAGCGTTTATAACGATGTGAAAATCGCACCGCCTAAGCCTGTAACCAAAGTAAACGCGCCGATAGAAAAACAGCCTAATCGAAAATCTCCGGTCGTGGCAAATGAAAATTGGTCGAAATCGTTACCACTCGAAAAAGTTAAGTGTTATAATTGTTTTAAACTTGGACATTATTCCATAAATTGTACCGAACCGCAACGAAAGCCGCGATGTGAAAAGTGTCAACGTACGACACATAAAACCGCAGACTGTAAGGTGAAAACTAATAACCGCGTTAATAAAATCGATCAACGCGCATGTGACCACAAGATTCTAAAAGCCATTAAAGTTAATGGAATTGAAACCGTAGCTTTTGTTGACCCCGGTAGCAGTCGTACTCTCATTCGAAAACCATTCGAGCAGAAAATCGGGGAACTGTGTGAACAGCTTACCACATTAAGAGGCTTCGCGGGTGGACAATATACTTGCACCGAAGTTACAAGTGTGATTATCGAGATTGACGGGAATAATAATTCAACTGACATGCCTGTCATTGAAGATGTTTTCTTGTGTGAATCCGTGCTGTTAGGAAGAGATGTACTGTGCCGCGCGAGTAATCGCTTAGTTATTGAACAAGATAAGTGCCGTATAGAAGAAATAAATAAAATTGGCGTTACCAATGAGTTAAGTCAAATCGATAGCCAGAATCTATCAGAGTTATTAAAACAATATTCTGACATTTTTGCAAGAAAATTATCCGAAATTGGTAAGTCTGACATTTCTAAAATGAATATCGAACTATCTACTGATGTACCAATTTGTCTTAAACCGTACCGCATTCCGTTTGCGAAACGCGCTATCGTGTCGGAAATCGTATCAGAGTTATTGAGTAATAATATAATTCGACCAAGTGAGTCCGCATACGCAGCGCCAGTAGTTCTTGTCGAGAAAAAGAATGGCGAACATCGCTTATGTGTTGATTATCGTAGCCTTAATAAGGTTACCGTAAAAAGACCCTATCCCATGCCGATCATGGAAGAACAATTTGCGCAACTTGCGGGAAACAGTTTTTTACAACACTTGACCTTCGTACCGGTTATCGCCAAATTGAAATCGACGAATCCTTAAAAAAAATATACCGCGTTCGTAACTACCGATGGACATTTCGAATACAACCGCATGCCGTTTGGTCTTGTAAACGCGCCTGCTGTTTTCCAATGTATGGTGGACAAAATAGTTGCACAAATGCCGCGTGGGAAAGTCTTAGCCTACTTGAATGATGTTATCATCCCAAGTAAAACTGTCGATGAAGGGCTAAAACGACTCGAAAAGTTTTTAAAAATATTAAAACGAAATGGACTTACACTGAGCATGGACAAATGTAAATTCCTTGAAACTGAAATTGATCATTTGGGCCATATAATTAACAGAAACGGGATAACGCCGGGTAAAGGCAAAGATTTTTAGGACTTACCGGGTTTTTCCGAAAATGTGTACCTAATTATTCGCTTATCGGGAAACCAATAACGCAACTTTTACGTAAAGATCAACAGACCTCTTTCGTATGGGGTGAAGTGCAGTAACGATCATTTACGGAATTAATTAGAAAGTTATGCAACGAACCGATCTACGATTCGTCCGCTCAGCATGAAGTACACACCGACGCCTCAAGTGTTGGACTTGCAGGAGTTATGTTGCAATCAGCTGATGGCAAGAAGTGCCAACCAGTATTTTACTACAGCCGACATTGTACTGACGCGGAGAGTCGCTATCATAGCTACGCGTTGGAAGCGCTCGCCGCTGTTGAAACGCTCGACCGCTTCCGCATATACCTACTCGGTAAACCGTTCCGCCTCGTAACCGATTGTTCCGCGATCGCAAAAGTAAAAGAAAATAAAGAACTCATACCGAATATTGCTCGTTGGTGGCTAAGGCTACTCGAATTTGATTTTGAGTGTATCCATCGCCAGGGTAGCTCTATGTCGCACGTGGATGCGCTTAGTCGCATGCCTGTAAAACCGCCGAAAGAAATAGAAACTGCTGGGTTCGTACTAAATGTGACCGCCGATCAGCGCGACTGGCTCTTAACGATGCAACTACAAGACGACGGTCTTCGTGAGATCATTCAAATTCTAAATGGTGAATTAAAGTCTGAGCGCGAAAAACAAATCCGTATCCACTATCAAATTAAAAATCAAAGATTATATCGAAAACAAGTGGATGGGTTAGCATTTGCTGTTCCAAAAGCTGTGCGCTGGCGTGTTGTTAAATCATGCCATGATGATGCCGGGCATCCCGCGCTTGAAAAGACAATCGAAAGAATTAAAAAACTTTATTGGTTCCCTAACTTGCGACGCTATGTAGAAAGTTATATCACCGCGTGCGTACCGTGTTGCTATCAAAGGCATCGGTCTGGAAAAACTGAAGGTAGTATACATTTCAGTCCAATCGATCCAATCCCGTTCCGCGTCATCCATTTCGATCATATGGGTCCATTCGTTCGCAGTAAACGAGGTAACTGTTACGTTTTTGCAGTATCTGATGCGTTTTCAAAATTTTTAATCGTAAAAGCCGTGCGCGATACTAAAACTTCGCCGGTTATTAATGCGCTCAATGAAATATCGAGCTATTTTGGTTTGCCCAACCAAATTGTAAGCGACAGAGGAAGCGCGTTCACATCCAAAGCGTTTGAGAGCTATTGCGACGAAAACGGAATACGTCACACCAAAACCGCCGTCCGTACTCCGCGCGCTAATGGCCAGGTTGAGCGCGCTAACCAGATTATCCTAAATTTTCTCCGTACAATCACCGAAAATCCGAAAGACTGGGATCTCAAATTAAAAGACCTTCAATGGACAATTAATTCGCAACGAAACTCAACTACAGGATTCTGTCCGAATGAATTAGTTTTCGATTTTAATCTGCATGATACTGTGCAAAATCGATTACTTGCCGCCATTCAATGCGACGTAACTGACTCCAGCATTTCCATACCGATAGAGCAGAAACGCGAACAAGCTGCAATTAATATTAACGATGAACGAGCCAAATGGAAATTGCGATTTGATCAACGACACGCTAAGCCATCAGTATACAATGAGAACGACCTTGTAGTAATCGAAAACGAACCGCCCGCTGTAGGTGAATCTCGTAAGTTAGAACCGAGATATCGTGGCCCTTACATTGTAGCCAAAGTTCTCGGCAATGATCGCTATCTTATCGAGGATATACCAGGGATGCAGATCACGAAAAAGAAATTTTGTTCAGTATTTAGTTCAGATAAAATAAAACGTTGGTGCAGTAGCGCACCAGAACTTGACGACAATGGTTTCGTTGATGAAATCGAGGTCGATTTACTTGCAGGAGTGGCCGAGCTGTCACCTCAGATGGCAACGCTCCCATCATCTTAAAAAAAATACAGCCCTGCTGATTAAGACGGCAACCCGTAGATAGTGAGTGAACGACCGAGAACAAGAAGACGCGCTTGAATAAAATTTATATTTAAAACAAAATATATATACTTTTGTTATTTCGCTGAATAAAAGTATTCTTATTCAGAGTCATTAAAACCTTAAATCGTTATTGAATTAAATTAATTGGAAAGCGTTCGTAAGTATACGATACAAGTTCTAGAGTCAGCCCTGGTCCACCTTTATGGCGATATCCCTAAATGGCATAGTGTACCTAAACAAGTGTGTCAACTAAGCGATAAACGTCAAAACTACAAACAGCCTCGCTCACCTGATGCAAATCTCAGGTCTAGAGTTGCATTTTTCGTACGTAAGAGTAGTTCAAGCTGAGTTGCATTTAATAGTTTAATAAAACTTTGTAGTATTTACAGATGAAATAGTTGCATATATTTCCGCGGAAATAAGAATACTAGAAGGTTTGTAGCCTGCAACAATGCGGAAAGCAAAATTTATTTAAATTAAAGCCAAAATATAAAGCGCCTCACGTGTAACATGGAATATTTTCACTTCTAAGGCTGTTTACACAAATGCATAAGGGCAAAATTATACAAACGCTTTCGTCGCTTCAAATCAATGATAACGTACGGCGTTTCACTGTTTTTCGTACGGCGTTGTCAAAGCGTAGGCAACCAAATCATTTATGTAAATTTTTCGATACTTCGCCCGACAGATAAATTAATGAATGCAACACAGCCAAAGCGTCTATGTAAATCCGCCTTAATTTTTGTAGCTGTGAAAGTCTCCTGCAAATAAAATGGTGCTGTAAGTGCAAAAAAATCAAACTCCTATATAACACTACTTTATCCCAGCTCACCGGGGAGTTACTATAAAATCGATTGCAAGACTCCCCTCGTTTTGCAAGGTTTTGTAGTTATCTGACTTAGCGCGCTACCTAGCGGAATTTCGTTTTCTCTAGATTATATTGTCACCAAGTCTCGAACTGTGTGCCAAGTTTCAAGTCTCTAGGTCACCGGGAAGTTAATTAACAATGGATTGAAATATTCCCAAATCAAAACTAATTTTCTTAATATCTCGATCCATGCGCCATCTACCGAAATTTTTTTGATCAAATATTGCATGGTCACCGCGTTCTGACTCACGGCCCAAGTTCCAAGTCTCTAGCTCACCGGGAAGTTACCTAAAAATCGATTGCATAATTCCATGCGTTTTTTCAGGGATTTTCGTTTATCTCGACTCGTCTGCCACCTGGCGGCATTCTGTTTTCCACGAATTGTAGTTCCATCGACTCGCAAACTATGTGTTAAGTTTCAAGTATATGAATCACCGAGAAATTAGCTAAATTTCCATTTTAAAATAAATTTTCTGTATATCTCGACCCGTGCGCCACCTATCGGATTTTTTTTCACTTGCATTGTAATGTCTCCCAGATCTGAACTATGCTCTAAGTATCAAGTGTCTAGCTCAACAGGAAGTTACCGAAAAATACTTTTCCGTGGGTCAATAATTTGTATGGAAATGAGAGGACAAACATCAAAGCGACTTTATATAAAGGTATAATATAAAAACCCACGAAATACAAGAAAAATACAACGTAGTTTATTAAAAAAAAACAAGCCAATTTGTATTTCGATAGGGTTTTTTGACATTAGGCCGTTTTTTCTTTATTTTTTCTGACAAATGAAAATTTTGTTTTTAGTTTCAAAATTTTGTGCATAAAAACACAACTAAATTCAAAGTGTAAATTGTGTGTGCAAATGAGTTTTCAACAAGTGTACATTTTTCAGTTTTCATAGTTAAGGAATTGACCTCCAGATTCTTGTGTTACACAAATAGAGTAAACTTGGGTAAAGAAATTCAAATTAAAAAGTTTTTCACAATAATTAGAAAAACTCTACGTTTTCTCTGCTTTTTACACTTATACGTAATAAATTAAACTTTTAACGAAAATCGATAACTCTGAACTGAACACTTTTCGCCATGATCTAAAATTAAAATGCTGTGGAACAGGAGCAACACTTTTGTGACTACATAAACCCTGTTTCAATCTTTTACGTCTCTGCACAGAACCCTAATAGGCCGTTTTCAACCGAAAAAACAATGGCAACCCAGATTTTCCCGTTATGCTCACTTAAGCGAGTGCCTGTCAGAAAGAAGTCAACACACTTGTACTTGTACACTATGCTAAATGGCGTTCACCTATAGAACTATGGCCCACTCCCTCATAAAATATTCTTTTATACCTTTCATTTGATACACATGTCATACAAACACATTCCAGGGTTGCCCTCGGTTCATTTTCCTACATGGTTATTTTCCCTTATGTTGTCACCATAGCTCTCAACTGTGTATGTAATGTTCGGTTACACCCGAACTTAAGCTTCCTTACTTGTTACCAACTATATTTATTCAATGTTTCGCCATCTGTTGCAATACACTGATAATACTGGATTTGCTTATTGTCAGTTACTTTGTTTGACATTTCTCAAGTGCTCCGATAAAACAAAAACAATTGCTAATAATATAATTGAAATAATTGAAAATAAACATGTTGTTGTTGGAGATTTATAATGAAAAGGACGGCAACTATGTTTGCAAGGTTGCATTCCTTTGAGTTTACCGCGTTTACACTATGAAATGTGCGCGTAAATTTATACAAATTGTGTAAACGATTTTTCATACAATATTTGACAGTTCGTTTACGCACTAGATAATTTATCCGTTTACACACTTTATAAGGTATTTATAAGGTTAAATGAGTCCCCCTAATGTGCTAAATTAATCTGCGATTAATATCAATCTGAATTGCTAGTCATTTCTTTATGTGCGCATTTTATTTGCGAAATATACAGTTTTAGTGTTCTATTTCAAGCATTAAAGGTGCGGAGTGATGTTTATTGACTAATTTTAGTAATATATTGTAACGAATTTAGTAGTATTCCTCTTATTTGTAACATTCCTATCGCTAAACTGTTGAATAAATAACTTCACTATTCAATAATGCAAAATGGCCTTTATTAAAGTACTTCACAATAACACTGATACTTCACAGCCAATAGCTTGCTTAAATCAAAATTGACTGGTCGTGCCTCAGCTGGCGCTGCTTTTATACTCTTAGGTTTCCTCGTTGGCATATTTCTAGGCGTTTCTATTTCTAGAATTTACTACTTGTTTACCAGCTATAAATTTATCAGCTATAACTACAGATGCACGATTATAGCTTCTCATATAGCCATACGCGAGTGTATATGTGAGTGATACTTCCACCGATGACTGCCTACTTTTGGGAGTATCTCAGATATATGCATGTGTTTGTGCGTTCCTCTCCGCTGTTTGTATGGACATATGTGTAGACATAATGATTGATTTGTTTATGTGTATACAAGTCACTGCTTAGTATCGGGTTAGAGATGATAGTATCCCTTAGTGTTGCTAATACTCGTCACACTGCCCTCCACCTAAGTCTGATCGTCCCCATCACACAAATCTCTAGATCTAAACGCTGCCAGACTTTCCAAATGAACCACTTTCATTTTAGTTCGTGGGTTGCCTATGGTTTGTATGCGGTACACTACATCTCTGATCCGTTTTACAACTTTGTATTTGCCTTCCCATTTAAACTGCAATTTCGGGTACAAACCTTTTTTTCGTTGTGGGTTGTATAACAGCACCAAATCTCCCTCCTGAAAACCTTCCGAATTAATTGCTTTGTCGTATCTGGCTTTCATCTTGTCACTCATAATCTTTGTTCGTTGCCTTACAAGATCGTGTATCTCTCTCAGCTCTTCTTCTAAGACACCAGTGGATTTCTTAACATTTTTCTCCGCATCGGCATCTATCCCAAACTTCAAATCAGCTGGCAGTCGAAGGTCATTGCCAAAAATTACCTTCGCGGGAGTTTGGCCAGTTGTCTCAAGCACGTCCGATCGGTAAGCCATAAAGAATAATGATATGTGTGTATCCCACTCCTTATGGTACTTGTCTACTACTTTCCTTAAATGCTCCTCCAAAGTTCTATTGAAACGTTCCACCATACCATCGTACTGAGGATGCAATACAGTTGTCCATGTTTTTCGAATGCCCAACTTCTTACACATTTCTTGGAACACAGTTGATTCAAAATTCCTGCCTTGGTCAGAATGTAACTCCGTTGGTACACCATACCTTGCATCCCAATCGTTTGTAACCACTTCTGCTACTATTTCCGCTTTTTGGTTTGGCATTTGGTATACCTCTGGCCATTTACTGAAATAATCCACAACCACCAGTACGTATTTGTTTCCGGGGTTGCTTGTAGGAAAAGGACATGCGACATCCAGGCCGATCCTTTCAAATTATGAACCTGAAATATACTGCTTCATCTGGTTATGGCTTCCTGTTTTGTGCCCTTTCGCTCTGTTGCAACCCTCGCAGTTAGCAATCCACTCGGTGACCGACTGGCGGCAACCAACCCAATAGAATCTCTGCTTAATTTTATCGAGCGTCTTCGTGATTCCAAGATGACCTCCACTTGGACCGTTATATAGTTCACTGAGAACGTCGGCAATCCGTTTCGTTGGAACAACTGTCAGTTTCCTCTTACTTTGACCATATTCACTCTCCCATACTCGATGCAAGGAACCGGATATCAACTCTAAACTGTTCCACTGTGCTCAATATGACTTCGCAATGGGACTCTCTGCTGACAGCTCCTCTCTATTTGGTCTTTCGTTTTTTCGTCCCTTGCATAACATGTGACAGATCTGTATCTTCTAGCTGACACTTCCTTATTTGTTCCTTGTCCCATTCATCTGTCCATGTTATAGTCAATAGCCGGACATCTATAATGTCTTCTTTAGCCTCGGCCTTTGAACAGTGCTTGCATTCCAAACTACATGGCCTTCGTGACATTGCATTAGCATTTCCATGGGTAATACCTTTTCGGTTCTCAATGGAAAAGTCATAGCTTTGTAGTCGCTCGATCCACGGTGCCAATTGTCCTTCTGGATTACGGAACTGCAGAAGCCATTTCAACGCTGCGTGATCTGTCCTGGCACGGAGCGCTGACCGTAGAGGTATTTGTGAAAATGTTTAATGCACTCTACCAATGCCAACAGCTCCCTCCGTGTATCGCAATAGTTCCTCTCTGGTTTTCCAATCGAACGGCTGTAATATGCAACTACCTTCTCCTGTCCATCGACCAGTTGTGATAAAACGCCTCCTCTAGAATATCCACTCGCATCTGTATCTAGAATAAATGTTGTTCCTGGATTCGGATATGCCAACATTGGGGCAGTGCACAAACGCCTTCCATGTTTGGAAAGCCACTTCTTGCTCCTTCTTCCATTCAAAAGCTTTATTTTTTCTAGTAAGCTCATGGAGGCTATGGGCTACGCTGGAAAAGTTCGGTACAAACCGGCGGTAATATGTGCATAGCCCAAGAAACTTCTTAGTTCATGCAAGTTCTGTGGTCTTGGCCAATCCTTTACAGTTTCTATCTTTTCATTCGCAGTGAAGATGCCCTCTGTCGTTACCTTGTGACCCAAATAATTTACTTCCTTTTTAAAAAGCGAACACTTTTTGGGACTTAGTTTCAGACCAGCGCCAGCTGTTCTCTGGAAAACTTCCTCTAAGTTTATAAGATGTTCATCAAAGTTCTTGCCTAATACGATGATGCCGTCCAGGTACGCCAAGCATGTTTTCCAATGTAGTCCTTTCAATACCTTATCCATTAGTCTCTCGAAAGTAGCTGGTGCATTACATAGCCCAAATGGCATTACTGTAAATTGCCAAAGGCCATCACCGACACTGAAGGTTGTTTCCTCCTTAACTTCAACTGGCCAGTAGCCGCTTTTCAAGTACAGTGTGGAAAAAAATTTCGTGCCAGATAGCGAGTCCAGAGTGTCGTCAATTCTTGACAATGGGTAGCTGTCCTTTTTCGTAACGTCATTCAACTTCCGGTAGTCCACGCAAAACCTCATTTTTCCATCCTTCTTCTTAACAAGTACTACCGGTGAGCTCCATGGACTAGCTGATGGTTCGATGACGCCGTTGTCTCTCATTTCTTGTATGATTTGACTCACAACTTCACGCTTCGCCAGTGGAACACTACGTGGAACTTGACGGATCGGCCTCGCATCTTCAGTGTCAATTTGATGTTTCACAACGTTGGTGGCGTACTTTAGGAGCAGTTGTTTTGCCTTACTCTGATAGGCTTCCTCTAGCTCCTCCATCCACTCCGTGATGTCATTTGAAAGATCAGTATTACTAGATGAAACTTGTTCCTGGAGCTGTTCAAAGTTAATAGCTAATTCAGCTTCTTAGTATCTTCCCAAAATAGCTCCTTTGGTCAGTTTGAGTGGTGATTTGAACTCATTGAGTAATCTTACCGAAATACGTCCATCTTGTTTTGTCATAGCCAGGGTTTTTTCTACAAGTATGTTCGGTGTTGATTTGTTTGCTGTTTCGACAACCCACAATCTCCATCAACCTTTGCCCAGACGACTGATTCTGATTTTGGTGGTATTTGCTGACTCTCTTCCACCAGCACTCGTTTACTGCTGTAGCCTCTCTCGTAGCCGAAATTAAGTGGCACATCCATGTTCTTATATCTAATCGTCTTGCTTTGCATATTGATATCGATGCCTTGGTCGATTAAGAAGTCCACTCCAATTATGGTTTCATCAACAATCTCTGCCACTATAAAATTGTGTACTACCGTGACGTTCCCAATTGCGACTTCACATGCTACTTCCCTAGAACCGTGGTGTCTTCTCCAGTGGCTGTACGCAATCTTGCTCCATGCAATGGTCTTATCCTCTTGTTGACTAAATCCCGATGCACCCGTATCTACAGTCAGAAACGTTCCTTTCCATCCACATGTCCTCCGACAGTAAGATTGTTTGACCTTCTTCCAATTTCCGAGATAGAGATTATGGGGCATTCAATTGAGGGAGCCAGCTATCGGCCCTTGCGGCTGACTCTCTTTAGTTTAACGATTGAGTGGACTTGGAGATTTGCTCACCTCCGTCAGCTCTGCGCTTACGGCCACCCACATTGTTGGAAGTATTTGGACCGGTGTTGCAATGACGTGCAGTGTGACCTGGGTTGCCGCACTTGAAACATTTCATAACTCCCCTATTTTTCTGTTGTGATCCCTTCAGTGCTTCCAAAATTGTGTCTACCCAATCTGGCCTTTCCACTTCCACGCGATGGGCTTTGTAACCTGGTTGCTTAAAAGTGAGGCTGTTTCCTGGGTCAGTGCATGGGATACCGTTTCAGCAAATGTCAGCTTTGGGTTTGCGTATGTAGCTCGCTTCATTTCCACGTCCCGTATGCCATTTATAAAACTCTGGATTTTTACCCTGTCGGTGTATTCCACTGGTGCGTCCTCATTCGCGAGATGATCCAATCTTTCAACAGCCGAGGCAAACTCCTGCAAAGTCTCATTGGCTCTTTGGTGACGGTTTTGCAACTCAATTTGGTATATCTGTTCGCTTCCATATCGTCTCTATAGAGCACTCATTAATGTTTCATTGTTGTTCCGCTTGTACTCTGGAATTGTCTGCAAGATTTCAGCTGCATGCCCTTTCAATGCCACGAACAGTGCAGCAACTTTATCTTCCGCATTCCAGTTGTTCACTGCTGCGGTCTTCTTAAACTGGAAATGAACAGAACCATCAAGAGATGGAGTTTTTACCTTTGTATTACTCGCTGAAGCAGCCGGGCGATTAAGTTGCAATTTATGTATACGACCTCTAAAAGCATCCACCTCTGCCTCGAATTTTCTTTCAAAATGCATTATTTTTTCGTCCATGCGTGCTTCGAGTTTTGATGATATGCGTACCTCTTATGCTTCTAGTTGTACTCTTATGCGTGTCTCTTGTTCTTTCAGTTGTGTTGCCATATATGTCTTTTGTTCTTCCAGCTGTGATAAAATTTGTGTTTCCTGTGCTTCAATCTTCGATGTTGTGCGTGTCTCCTGTGATTCCATCTTGGATGTTATACGGTTCTCCTGCGATTCCAGTTGAGATTACATTTCGGTTGATATTTGTGACGACGTTTGCTTCATCACTGCTAGTATCGCGTTAGTGTCAACACTTGCCAATGGATTCGGAGTCCCTATCTTCTCCTCCATTTTAGTCGCTAACTCTTCCACATAGGAATAAAAGGCATACTCGTCTACATTAATTCCTTCCAACTCTATTACTTCTCGTATCCGCGCTTGAAGCCGGTTGTGATCCATCCACGGTTCCCCAACTTTTTTTCAGTTGCTGGATCCTTAATTCACTTAACTTTGCATTGACCAAGGTGTATTACAAAACTTCAGAATTTATTCAACAATTCCTCTTCTGACACCAATTGTAATGAATTTTGTGGTACTCCTCTTATTTGCAACCTTCTACTAACGTTCGTATCGCTAAACTGATGAATAAATAACTTCACTATTCAATAATACAAAATGGCCTTTAAAATAACACTGATACTTCACAACAAATAGTTTGCTTAAATCAAAACTGACTGGTCGTGCCTCAGCTGGTGCTGCTTTTATACTCTTAGGTTTCCTCGTTGGCATATTTCTAGGCCTTTCTGTTTCTAGAATTTACTACTTGTTTACCAGCTATAAATTTATCAGCTATAACTACAGATGCACGATTATAGCTTCTCGCATATCCATATGCGTGTGTATATGTGAGTGATACTTCCACCGATGATTGCCTACCTTTGACAGTATCTTAGACATATGCATGTGTTTGTGCGTTTCTCTCCGCTGCTTGTATGGACATATGTGTAGACATAACGATTGATTTGTTTATGTGCATACAAGTCACTGCTCAGTATCGGCTCAGGTGCGAAGAATTTAAGCATCCTGCATGTGTATAAAAATTGGGCGTGGCTTCAAACGATTTCGCCCATTTTCACACAAACCAGTTATCGTCATTGAAGCTATGCCTTTACCAAATTTCACAAGGGTTGGTAAATTTTTGTTCGACTTATGGCATTAAAAGTATTATCGACAAATTAAATGAAAAAATGCGGAGCAACGCCCATTTTCAAGTTTTCTTTTATTTTTGTATTTTGTTGCACCATATCATTACTGCAGTACAATGTTGACATAATTTACTCATATAATGTAAAGATATTAAAATTTTTGTTAAAATTTGACTTTAAATATTTTTTTTTGTTTTAAAAATTGGGCATGTTCGTCATCCGGTTTAGCTAATTTTTATTTAGCACACATATTGTAATAGGAGTAACTTTCCTGCCAAATTTCATCATGATATCTTCTACAACTGCCAAATTACAGTTCGCAAAACTTTCAAACTACTTTCTTTTAAAATTGGGCAGTGTCACGCCCATTGTCCAAAATTTTACTAATTTTATATTCTGCGTTATAAGGGCATCCCACCTACCAAGTTTCATCGCTTTATCCGTCTTTGGTAATGACTAATCGCACTTTTTCGGTTTTTCAAAATTTGCGATATCGAAAAAGTGGGCGTGGTTATAGTCCGATTTCGTTCATTTCAAATAGCGATCTGAGATGAGTGCTCAGGAACCTACATACCAAATTTCATCAAGATACCTCAAAATTAATCAAGTTATCATGTTAACGGACAGACGGACGGACGGACATGGCTAAATGAATTTCTTTTTCCGCCCAGATCATTTTGATATATATATATCTATCTCGATTAGTTTATGCCGTTACGGCGTTAGTTGTGTGAACAAAATTAGTATACTCTGTGAGCTCTGCTCAGCTGAGTATAAAAAAAATGTATAAAATCAAAAGCAAAATAAAACAAAATGCAATAAAATAATATACTCAGCCCACCAAGCTTCTTTTAACAATATAATAGTATTGTTTTAATAATTTAACTTTTTTTAGTGCTCCTTTGTCAATTTTAATTTTTTTGACATCATCATGTTTGGTGGCGGGACAAATGCGAAGACCAGGTTGGTGTCGAGCAGATAGAGACTACGTCTCCATCGTGAACCCATCAACAGTTAAGTTCTATATACTTTAATAAATTAAGTGGTAGCTCTATAAAGCTAAGCCAATTTTATACCACTGTACTATGCATAGACTTTAACACTATTTTAAAACCTTATGTTTTAATTATTTACAGTTCCGAGGTAGCTGGTATGTACATAGTAGATATCCCTTCTGGTACGATGAGAATTACCGCTGCTGTAAAATTGATTACACTCCTGGAATTAAAAATGTTCATAGAGTAAGAAACTTCCAAATAAGTAATAAAGAGTAAGTATTTTTAACTGCAAGCAAAGCTCTTGGTCTTAGGTGAAAGTTATGTTGTCTTTTGTGTTGTTGATTTTTCGACAGGGTGTGCAAGGGAAGGCTTTTGTGTCAAAATAAACTTTTTTCAAATTCCAAGTGCGTAGGTAAAATATTTGTTTCCTATTTCGTTCTCAAAATATAACACTGAAGATGGCACTATGCCGAACCCGGTTCGTATTCAAATCAAATTTGACAAGGAATGATGGAAAATTTTTCCAATATACATCAGACTCACGCCAAAGCAGTGTACAATAAATATGTTCTACACTGGGACCTCGAAAACAATTGCTGCCAAGTTTTTTGCCTGCATAGATGACCTAGGCATGCTGGTTAGGGGAAAATTTCTTGTAAAGTTAAAACTTAAGCCACAAATCAGCAAGGGAAATGATGGACTGGAGAGCTGTTCTGCCGAAATGATTGATCTCAGCAAAGCTCATGCAGCACTGGTGATCAGGGTTCTGAAAATATTGATTAGGGATCTGACGAATACTCAAAACCTCTTCGTGTTGAAGCTGCATTGAGGACGGTGAGATTAAATCATGTTGTCCCTACATGCTTTACGGGTTCAGAATTTTTTTCTACGTTAGGTTATAGTATTTTGTCCTCAGTTTAGTCAGATCTTCGGAGGATATATATAACCATGCTCTAATTTAGTGGTAGTTGAAAACACATTGTCGCTACAAATGAAATCTACGAGTTGAATTTACTAACTCGAGGTTTTACCGTGGCCGTCCAGAAATTTGCTCCGATTCTTCATTAGAATGACGGGTGCCAATTTTAACACCAAAGGAATTTAAATCGTTTCCCATCTGGTCCTTCCAGCGGAGAGGCCCGCCCTGTCTGAAATTTCGTTTAGTTTTGAGCCACTGTCCTTCCCGATTCTAGCTAAGTTGAAGGTGTTGCCCAACGTCATTTTGCCGGGAAACGAAATGCAGAAATGAAGTATATGGGCTGCTCGTTTTCAAGCAGTCTAAGGCGGTTCTAAATTGACGAAGAGGAAATGTGTGTCAATTCTTCTTTCACGACTTTTTTCCAAGATTTGGCGTATAGTCAAAATCTGGTCGATTGAGGATTTACCAGGTGTGAAGCTGCAGTTTGCAGTATCCCACTTTGTGTAGACTGGGCAAAGAACACTTGGATTCCAAGCGTCAGATATGCACTCTTCATATTTCGTATATCCGATCGCATTTTGCACAAAGGCTTATAAATGCGCCTTTGGTCAACTCCTCGGCGCCATATTTGAATAGCTCCACAGGAAAACCATCAGCCCCCGCGGTCTTGTTGTTTTTAATCTGGTTATTGATATACTGATTTCGTCATATTCGGGTGTAGGAACCATAAATTCATCGATTGCGGGCTCAAAGCCATTATCTTCCTTGGGCGATAGGTACATTGCTGTCTCCATTTGTAAGGTCAGAGAAGTGTTCCTTACATAATGTAATTACTCTCTGAGCGTCGGTTAAAAGGTCATCGTTTTCATTCTGAGTGTATTTTACCCCGGACTAAGGACCTTTCGTCTATTGTCGAATTTTTTTGCTAAAATTTTCAGGCGTCATTCCTGGTGACTAACAGCCCATGCTCTCCGCACTCATGCCTTTCTTTCTATGCTATTTTCCTCCTGCAAAGGCATCTCGCTTCCTCTCTCAGCTCGTACTAGCGTTCACATATTCTTCTTTTGAAAATATACACAGCAGTTTAACACATTTTTTTTTACATTTATTAGCGAGTCCGTAAAGGTTAATACCGGAACACTTACATCCCTTCCGGATGGAGAAATTGAAGTTAAATATGATGAACCAGGTGGTAAGTTATAATAATCATATCTTTATAAGAAATTTAAAGTATAACTTTTATTTATATTTTGCAGCTCTCACTTTTAATTACAACATTCTAACGTACTGCACCGAATATGTTATAATCTATGCCTGCAAGAATTTAGATACGGTGGAACACGACGGTTAGTAATTTTTATTTTGGGTAAGCATTTCGATTTGTGTCTGTGTGCGAACGCCGCCAGACCAGGTCGCTATTACACATGTTCGTCACCGAAAGCGAATGGTCTGCAAGATCATTTGAGCGTTATAAAAATAAATGGAAGTGGTTTTCTTATTGGTGGAAGATCAATACCAATGAAAACCTTTTCGCATCCTAAGTTTTTTGGGCAACGTCTTATTTTACTAAAAGTTATTTCAGCCGACTTATTCTCATTCTCTATGCCATAAAGACAGTAAAGAAGATATAGGAGCACACGCTAATACGACTCTCTCACATACAGGACACGTATTTTAAAATGTATCGCAATGTATAGTTGATCAGTCCGGTTCGTGACAACGTCAAAGAGGATGAATGAGTTCATAGTGCCGTGCAATGTATGGAGTGTATCGAGTAAAAAAGCTTTTTTTACTAAGTTTTGTTTTAATTTTATTTAAGAGACATCTTTCATAATTTTTTTACTATTTAATTTTGCAAACTTTTTTCACTGACTTCTTTTACTAAATTATTTTAAAAATTATTTTTATTTTTTTTATATTGGTTTCCGATCGGTTTGATTGTATTTCGTATATTTTTGGTAAGCTCTTCCGATCTATTCGAAGAAGATTTTTTTGAAATGAGTATAAAAAATAAAAATAAGTTATTTGTAACAAAAACAAAAAAAGTAAAAAATTTACGAAATTTGTAAAAATGTAAGAAAATAGAAAACTTGATTTCATTAAAATTAGTAAAAAATATTGGTAAAAAAAAATTATTTCAAAACAGAAAGAACTATTTAGAAAAAAAACTTATAAAAATAAAAATTCGTATATTTTTGGTAAGCTTTTCCGATCTATTCGGGAGTAGTGCAAATAAAACAATTTATTTCACCTTACAGCTCGACTTTTCACCAAATTTCCTTGTCTTCTTCTGGAGCAATTCTGTATTTGTCAACAATAAAAACACAAAAACAACAACAATATTAATTTGAAATTATCACAATTACACATATGTATTAACATTTAACATTGATTTATAAATTTTTAAATTTTCACGTACATTTGGATTACGGCATTAAATTAAAGAAATAAAACATAATTTACAAGAATAAGAGATAGAAACTATAGAAGATTAAAAAATATATAAAATAAACGATACCATCTACTGTGGTACACTTGTCATACTAAAAGTAA
This sequence comes from Eurosta solidaginis, assembly GCF_040869045.1. Taxonomy (NCBI): domain Eukaryota; kingdom Metazoa; phylum Arthropoda; class Insecta; order Diptera; family Tephritidae; genus Eurosta; species Eurosta solidaginis. The sequence goes on from NC_090320.1 coordinate 282,041,704, forward strand.
AGTGTTATAAACATAATATGTAAGTGGCAGCGATACCATCTGTGTCCTCTTTCTTATTCATAGTCTTTTTCCTATTTTATAAAATTCGTAGGCTTTCCAAGGTGTATCGTGCTTTCTCTCCAGCTTCTTTGTCTATTATTTTCCAGGTGATGCAAAAAAAAGAAACTAGATTCGCAAAAAAAAAAGGTTAGAAAAGGCTAAATTTAGAAAAAAAAGAAGCTAAAAAAAGGCCAGAAATTTTTTGGTTAATTCATAAAATTTTTTTTATATTTTAGTTTACACATTTGTAAATAAAAACTTATAAACATAACTTAAGCATAACTTCCTGTTTCAAAACATATCAGGCACATATTCTTTGACTAGCACATGGAATTATTTTAAATGATTGCATATGTGTATATTAGGCCGGGTCGATTTGGGGGGGGGCAAAAAAATCGCCCATTGCTCTGTGAAAATCATATTCTAGGGATCAAAATAAGAAACTTTTCCGAAGGAACCATACCTCTAAAACGAATTCTGATGTCCCCCCTTTGGGTCGTAGGGGAAAATTTTGAAAAATCCTACTTTGAAATGCCTATGTTTTTTCTTTAATTTTAAATTTATTTAGTCAGAACATATGTAAATGAAAAAATGAATTTAACTTAGTAATAGAAAAGAAATTAAAAAAATTATTAGAAATTAGCGTTTTTAGAACCCCCTTTTAAAACCAAGGCATCACTGTGATGCATTTGCATGTCGTAAACATAGTTGTGTGGGTTTTTTATTCAACCGTTTTAAAAAATGAAGTTATCACTGTGACACAATTGCAGATCGTAAAATTGCTTGTGTTTTTTTTTAAGCCACCACAAGACACAGCAGGTAGAATTGAAATTGCCCTTACCCAAAAGTTCGACCCAAAGGGGGGGACATCAAAATTCGTTTTAGAGTTATGGTTCCTTCGGCAAAGTTTCTTATTTTGATCCCTAGAATATGATTTTCACAGAGCAATGAGCGATTTTTAAATAGACCCGCCCTAGTGTATATACATAAAAAAAATATTACAAACTAATTACTTCATATTCATATTTCATATTTCTTTATTCAGTCTACATTCATTACAATATTTAGATAAGCATTTTAACGAGCATCTAATATTAAGCAGCGCATTAAGCATTTAAATTTTTAGTTTGTTCCCTAATTTAGTTTTCAGAATTTTCATGCCACTAAAAACCCTTTCAACCTCCGCGTTACTGAGTGGTAATACTAAAAAACTAAATATGAATTCGACAAGTTCTAAAAAAAGAGGTTCCTTTAATGCATTTTTATGTTCTCGTTCTTCCGACCAAAATTCCATGGTTGAGTGTACATTTTTCCATTGTATAGTTATAAGTTTTCGTCACTGCAGCTCTATTAATGCTATTTGACTTGAAGAATAACAATACTTCTCTTTTTCAAAGTAAGAAAATACATCTGGCTTTGAAATTTTCAACGAATTTTCAGCAGAAAAAGAATTAATCTTTTGTAGAGAACTCATATTATTAGGTATTAGGTGTTCACAGGAACTATTGAAATTATTTTATTTTAGAAATTTTTAAAAATACATTTGGAGCAAAAAAGGCTAGAAAAAAGTCACGAAGCTAAACACAAAATTTCGAGGCTAAAGGCAAAAAAAAAAGGCTAAATCTAGCCTCGAAAAGGCTAACCTGGTAACACTGTTCGTGTTTTCGAAGTCAGCGAGGTGGTTGTGTGTTATTGCGTGTTGTGAGAGAGCTGTGTTTTGTTTTGTTTCCCAATATCAGCTTCATGTTCGGCTAATCGTGTACCCAAAGCGCGCTTAGTTGTTCCTATATAAACTTTGTTGCATTTTTCTTCGTTATTCCGTTTGCATTCTATTTTAAACTACATTGCTTTGTTGTTCTCTGTTTATAGGGGTTTTTGTTTTTGTAAAGCATCTTGATAATGTGTGGTTGGATTTGTAAGCTAGTGAGATGTTCTTTTGTTAATTACGTCTTGTGTTAAGTTTTCTGTTAGCCTGGGAATATGAGTGACACTGTGATATTGCTTTGTTTCATTGTTTGTTGTTGTTGCTAGTGATAGGTTTTGCTGAATTTGATTTAATTTTTGTTCTATAAGGTCAGATATAAGGTAGTCAAGATAATTATTTCTTTTTAGCGTCATTTGTATTTTCTTTTCTTTTTTTTGTGTTTTCATTGTTGACAAATATAGAATTGCTCCAGAAGAAGCCAAGGAAACTTGGCGAAACGCCGTATTTGCACTACTCCAGAATAGATCGGAAAAGCTTACCAAAAATATACGAATTTTTACTTTTATCAGTTTTTTTTCTAAATAGTTCTTTCTGTTTTGAAATAATTTTTTTTACCAATATTTTTTTACTAATTTTAATGAAATCAAGTTTTCTATTTTCTTACATTTTTACAAATTTCGTGAATTTTTTACTTTTACTAATTACTTTGTTACTAATTACTTGTTTATATTTTTTATACTCATTTCAAAAAAATCTTAGTTTTTTAGTAATTATTTTCAAAAACTGCCCTTGCTTATTTATTTTACTAGTTCTATGTAAATAAAAAAGTTGTTTTTCGAATTCCTTTTTATCAAACTTCTGTACTAGTTTTAATTAAATCAAGTTTTTTCAAAATGTTTTCTATTTTTCTTTTTATAACAAGTTTTATGAGTTTTAAATTTTTTTTACTTCTTTACCAATTGTCTCAAAAATTCTTTTTTACATTCACTAGAAACTTTTATATCAATAATTTATTAATTTATTTGCTAATTTTCTAACAACTTTTTTAATTTGATTTAAATAATTTTTTTTGTATTATTTTTTTTAATTACGAATTTTTATATATATTTTTTTCTGCTCTTTCTTTTAATAATTTAATTAAATTCATTTGTTTAACAATTTTTTTTACAAGATATTTTTATACATTTTTTTTCAAAAAATATGTCTACTTATTTTTATCAAATACATTTTTAATAATTTTTCAAACTACTAACTATTTCTAATTGCAAACAATGATCAAATTGATAGGTAATAAAGATTAAATTTATTTTTTTGGAAGCTTTCGGTAGCATAGCAGAGCAGAGAAAAGTCCAGTAGCGCCAATACTACTACAGTAATTTTCAATTGGCAATTTTTCAGAGGAAGCAGCGGAACAGAAAATTCTCAAAATTTGTAGAAAAATTTAGTTCCCACTTTGATTTTCTGTATTGTTCATCTTATGAGACTTAAGGAACATGTAAGAAAATCGTCTTCATTCCACACTACTCCGGCCATGTTTGTGATGGGTTTGAGAATAATTGAAAATCCCAAATCAACGTTAGCTTTTTTCTCAAACCTGCAACGTTAGCTCTAGAAAGTCTCAAACAACAATTGGTAGGCAGGTTTTTAATATGGGATTTTCAACAACTCTCAAATTAAGATCCGCCAAACATTAAGCAAACGACAGCTGCTTTGTGGGGCTTCGTGTATTTGTATTTGCATTAGGGTTTAGCTATTTTTTCCACAAAACATTTACACTTGCCGATATCACTGGAAGATAAGAGATCACTGCATCCGATGATGAAGAGATGATTAATACAGTTGTTTTGTTGTTTTTATTCACGGTGGAAAGCAGAAAAAAACAATGACACTGAAGATGGCTAATTATTTCGTTAACAAACCAAATTCCAAAAGGGATGGGGGTAAATCATGGCCACACATATCTTCAACATAGTCCCTGAACCAAAACCCTACGTAGTGGATTAAATTTCAACAATCCATTTGTACCTTTAATAAACTTCGAAAAATGCAGGACAAATAGACGAACGTAATCACAATTTTACATGTCATTCAAAAATCACATATAAACATATTTATAACATTATTTTCTCTTCCCAAATTTAGAATACCTTTGGATTCATACAAAAGACCCCAAACCACCCAAGCATGTTATACATGCTTATGAAGCTGCTCTAGAAGACGAAAAAATTTCCACAAGTGACCTCAAATTGGTCCGTCATGAGGATTGCGGAAAGTATGAAACAAATCAAAAGTCAGTCGCACAGCAGCAGAGTAACAGTAAGGGGAAAAGTGTGTGTTTTTGATTAACGGCTAGTTTAAATTTGCATATACTTTTCGTATATTATAAACATCTAGCTACAATTTGTAATTGTCAGACGTTTTATCATAATAACAATATAAAAAAATTTGTCTCATTGTTGTAATTGAATCTGAATACCAAATATAGAACTGTTTTATTACAAGTTAATATTTTTGCAATAGGTTATGGGCCTGCATTGTGAAATTTTTAAAATTTGAAATTTGTTTGTTCGGTAATTATATTGATACTTTACGATACGGCTGATCTAAAATTGGCGATTACGAAATTGTATCGATATAACTACGAGCTGTGGAAATATAGAAAGCAGCTTATTATGAAGAAGGAAAAGGTTTGGGATGTCATTGAAGGTCCTGTTCCTGAACCTCAAAATGCCTTATGAAAGCCGAGCGACACGGATGCTTCAATTATTATTGGGTTGGTGGTTGAAGGTACGGAAATGTTTGGGATAAGCAGATGTAAGTATGCAAATGATGCTTGGGCTGTCTTGCGAGAATATCATGAGAAAGCAACGTTGAGCAATAAGGTGAAGTTGATGCGTTCAATATGTAATTTAAAGCTACAACCTGGTGATAATATTGAGAAAGTTATCGCCCAAATGAAGCCACTTTTGCCCTGCCTTCAATCTTTAGAAGAAAACATTGCGGAAACTTGGATAATTTCAATGGTTTCGAGCAGTTTACCGAGCACATATGATTCATTGTTCACGGCGCTGGAAGCGCGAGATGAAAAGGATCTCACAATGACTCTTGTTGAGAATAAGTTATTGGAAGAATCTGAGAAACAAAATCAACGTTTGAAATATGAAGAATCAATATATTTATACTTTTTTTGCCTGCTCGAGGTCCATTAAAGTAAAAGAAAAACACCAGTTTTCTTGAAAAAATCCGATATAATTCGGTTACTCAGCGGTAACCGTCCTCAGGGACATAAACTGCAAAACCTATATAAACAAATAACGTTCTATAAACAAAATATTGATAAAAGAAAGTAATAGTAATGACAAACATTAATTTATACGTCCTCTTGCTTAGGAGTGGAATTTAGTACCAATTTATTTGTAATTAAATGTCGGTAAAGGTGCGCGACTTTATCCGTGTCAGTCTTATAGTTTAGTCGTACATTTGGTGGATTGTTTATAATATGTAACATTTCCAGTGAGAAACGCCAGGGGTAATTTGTTTCTTGCTGTAAGATGGATGCTTTAACGAAGTTGGAAAAGTGTCCGCTCGATGCGGTGTGCCATAACGCAGTTTTATTTGTACATGGATTTGGGCATTGTTTGCCGTTTGATTTATGCTGTGCCAATCGCGTTTTTATACCTTTCATGAAAATGAAATAATATAATAACTTTGTCATCAATCTCAAAACTGTAAGTTCTTAAAGGAAAATAGATATACCCACTAATAAGTACACCGAAATGATCAGGATGAAGAGCTGAGTTGATTTAGCCATGTCCGTCTGTCCGTCTGTCTGTTTGTATGCAAACTAGTCCCTCAATTTTTGAGATATCGTGATAAAATTTGGCGAGCGGGTATATATAGGTGTCTGATTCGACATCTGTTATTAGACATCTGTCAGAAAAGGCCGGATCGGACCACTAAAGCATATATACCTCATATAACCGATTTTTCAAAAAAGAGGGTTTTTGTCATATCTTTCTCAATTTATCTGATTGAAGCTTCAAACATCACCATATGCTTTCGTATGTTGCACACATTTTTGTCTGAAAAAATGGATTAGATCTGTCGTATATATAGCATATATCTCCCACAACCTATTGGTCAGATAAGAAGCTTTTCGCAATTACTGCCCCATTTTAACAGCTAGAAGCTCCAAATTTCACCGAATGATTTCATCCGTCGCATATATTGTTGTCTGAAAATATTATAGAGATAGGTGGAATATATATTATATACCCCACATAAAATTTCATTTTTAGGGTATATCGCCTATGCTTGCTTTTTTTAGGTCAAAATTAATGTATTCAAAACTTTCTGAAGCAGACACGCTGTTCAGTTGGAGTCAAAAATTTTTCTCATGTCACATAACTGACTCGAAGTGTGTTCATTTATTTCACAACCAATTTCAGTATTTCCCATTGTTTGTCAAACAAAAACAAATACAATAAACTACCAACACGTTGACAAGTGAAACTTGAATATTTGTTGGAAAGCCACACAAAAAACAACCTTCCTCAAAAAATTAGAGGGGGTATGTAGACTATTATTGCCTAGTATTACGAGAGCCCTGAAAAC